>NW_020799110.1:22454054-22465300 GCF_003259725.1 Athene cunicularia
GGGGGGGGGGGGGGGGGGAAGTCTCACAAGAGCAGCACAGAGGGGGAGAATCCCCTCCCTCGCCCTGCTGGCCACACTGCTATTGATGCAGCCCAGGACACGGTTGGCTTTCTGGGCTGCGAACACACATTGTTGGCTCACAGTCAGTTTTCCACCCACTAATACCCCCAAGTCCTTCTCCTCAGGGCTGCTCTCAATCCACTCATCACCCAGCCTGTGTTTGTGCTCAGGATTGTCCTGACCCATGTGCAGGACCTTGTACCTCAATATGGGACCACAGCCTCAACTGGCTTAAAATGGCATTGCTAACTTATGCTACCCGAAATTTTATTCCCTTTAATAGGTACCCTTTTCCAGTTTCTTAGTGAAAACATTGAAACTCTTGCCATATGGATTTAAGAAGCTTTAAGTATTGAAACTTTAAAAACAATTTATAAAAGTTTGGAAGCATGCAGAGAACAATTTACGTTTGCAACTTACAAATGAGTTTAAGTGCCTGTTATTTATTTACCAAGACTGACAGTTTGAGTCCTATAAGAATTTTTATTTTATATTCAAACATACATAGATTAAGTTATAAAAGAAGGGATTCACATTGGACAAACCTGTTATTATTAGAAACAATCACATATACAACTAAGACTGACATTTTTTGAGGACATGTTTCCACCAAAAATACCTTCTCACAGATATTTTTGCTATTCTTCACAAGTAGCTCCAATACTTTTCGATTTACAGATCTCTACAAATTTAGAGATGGACAGCTGAGTGGTAATACAAGCCTACTAAAAATAGATTTGTTTTTCTTGATTTTTTTTTGCAGTCATTTGAAGCAGGCCACAGACCCTACAATACCAAAGACTACAGTTAAAGGAGGAGTGCAGAGGAAAGGAAAGAAAAAAAAAAATATTTCCCAAAATAAACCTTCAAATTCTACTCTTCAAATTATTTTGTCTCAGGAACTATGTGTCTCACCTTCTGGCTTTCACTTCAGAAAAAATCTGAAATAACTGCACTTTGATCTTTCCATTTTACACATCTATATTGTTTACACTGGTTTTGAGGAAGAAAAAGATAGAAGCCAAATACAGAGTTCAGTGCTTTTCCATTTATTACACCAAATCAACAGTTGATGAACCTACCTTAGCTAGATTTATAGGCTACTATCATAATGCAGACTTTTTAAAGCAGCTTAGCATAAATCACACTGATATAAATCTTTCTAGGTTTAATTTCTTAACACAAATTAAAAATTCTGTTAATCAAGATCTTAAGTTTGTTTTTTCTTCTTAGGACTGACAACAATGGCAAATACCATCTGTTCAACTGTAGTTCAGGAATTTTTAAAATAGTTCAAAAAAGGAAGATGGGAAAAAATCCCTTCAAACATGATTGCCATACAGTTTCTTCAGAAATACCTCAATTCGTATTGCCAAAGCATTCCATTATATATTGACCTCTGGTATTAGCCTTTGTGAAACTAACTACAAAACAGATTTTTAGAAACCAACAACGTCTATCACACAGAAAACCATGAGACCTCTCAGACTATTTTGTTTCAACAACCCATATTTTGCAAGTTCTGCTTGTAGCCAAGAAATTCAACCAAATTACTGCAATTTTGCAATATAGACAAGGTGTAGTGATGTTCTCCAGCTAGTCAGATTTTTATTGCATTTCAAACAATCAGGTGTAACAAAAAAAAAAAAAACAACACAAAGTTATGAGGGAAATGCTCATTACTTCATTTGTGTTTGTAAGCTTTTGTGATACACCTTCATCACCTTTTCACTTCTTCCTCAAGTAGGGTTTATTATCATTTAAAGAATAAAAGATTACATTTCCTGACTCTTTTAATTTCAAAAGCTTTAAGGAAAAAAACAAATATCTTAAAAGTCAATAAAAATGGCACAAGTCATTAAATCCTTGTAAACTGATAATGGTCAGACACATGCAGCACATATATAACCACATACATCCACATGAAGTATTTATAAGCACGTGCGCATTTCAGTGAGAAGTCAAGTCAGAAAGCAAGAAGAATTCAGTCTCAAAACTAAAATTAGAGTCCAATTTTTTCACGCATTTTACTTTCTCCAATCTGCTAGCAAATGAGTGATGGATGAATGCTGATCAGAAAACACCACGGTCTTAATATTTAGATTTGCTGACAATTTTCTTCAAATGAAATAAAGGTGTCCCACTTCACTTTACTTGTCCTAAGATATGTATAGGGAAGTAGCAGTAAGGTAAATAAAATGTCATTCTTAATAAACATTATTAGAAAAGACGACAAGTACTATCCATATCTGGTATATACAACTTCAAGTGATTAGTTTTATTTAAAACAGCAACAAAAAACAGTTTCACAAAATGAGTACAGCTGAAACCTTGGGAAACTGCAGCACTGCTTGTCTTCACTATACTCATAGCGTTTAACTAGTAAGAGACAGGAATCATGGGGACAGGAGTGAAGACTGTTTTCTTCTTGTTGCCTCATTGACTGACTCCATTTTAGAAGTCAACATAGTGAAGAATTACCATGCTTAAATCTGTAGGATCATCATCTTGGTCTACATTTCACTTAATAGTTTTAAGTTGAATGAAAAGTGCTTTGGGGAAAAAAAAATTTCTATTGACTCAATGAAAGCAGTTCTACCATAGGAAGCCATAAGGTAAAAAAGATTAAATCAAACATTCAAACATTCCTCCTGTTTGGTTAAAGGCAACTATTAGCAGAAGAACATTAAAAGCTTTGAAAGAACTGTTTACATTTATACTAAAACACATAAAGGATGAAACCCTGATTCCACTGAGATACACTGCAAATCTTGCATTGATTTAACAAGGGTCAAGATTTCATATACACAGAACAAACATCTAAATAACAGCATTAACTGCTAGGAAACTGCAATTCCATACAGAACCATCTTTACAATCAATACAGAGAGAAGTCACATTAAAATGAATTGTAAGTCAGCACATACACTTATTTTATCCAAAAATCACTTCCTGGAATTGGATATTAGGCAAAATTCTCTTTCATAGCCCAACAGTCCTAAATAATATATTGGTTAACTTGCACTTCAGCTGAATGATCTTGAAGATACCCAGTCCCATAAGGGCCCAAAAAAAAGGAACCATTTTGAGTATTTTTCATTGCTGCCAAGCTTGGCCGTGTCATACAGACTCCAACTATACCAGAAAGACAAAAGCAGGGACATTTTGCCACCAAACAACATAATAGAAGATTGTTACATAAACCCCTGCAATTTCTTAAAAGACGGGTTAAGAATTATCGGGGGGGGGGGGGCACGTAGGGAGCAATCCCATTTAGATTCAGTGTGGTTTAAACACCAAACTTCTGTCTTTCTCAATAACTGACATTTTAAAATGTCAGATTAACTGATGTAGTTAGAGATACATATAAATATTTTTCTGACTAGAGCTTTTATGCTTATTTTATTAAGAAGCTGTAGTTTTGATGCCATATTAAAACACGTAATGTTTTAACAACTTATTCTTAATAACTCTTACTCAACAGCTATAAAGCAGTCTTTTTTTTGGAATACAAGCAGCAAAAAATAGGAAGTCATTTAGAATGACCTCTCCTAAATTACAATTTAGAAATCTACACATTTTTAGTATTTAAATTCACTCATTAATCTAGTCTATATAGTAAATTTGCAGTTCATAAAAGAAAACAAAACACAGTCGCATTACAGGCATCCTGTAGATGTCTGCCCAAAGCCCCACAGCAAAAGTGCACAGTCCTCTCCAACTGGGTATACTTGTTAGCATGCTTAAATACCCTGATTAATATAAAACTAAGAAATTTTCACTCTACAGTTTCACAGTCATTCAGAAGTAGTGAGATTACATGAACAGAGTTCACAAAGATGTAAACAACATGGAAATGAAGGCTCAGCTTCTTTCTTTCAGCAGTAGGGTTTACTCTGAACAAATAGTTGCACCAAAGCATACTCAGCAAGTCCACACATCCTATTCAAGGATTTTTGGCACACTCTAATCTTACACTGCAATCTCACGAGACATGAAACACAAAACATATTGTGAAGTTTTCTTTCAAGTTTGTATCATTTCTTATACCCCACAGTTAAGTATGTAGGCACATATGTATGTACACAAAATTGTTTAAAATAAATATAGAGCATACATATATGCATGATTTCATATATATTTTTTCTGAACACTACATAAATCATACATGAGACATCCTGTTATGCTATTCTTCAAGAAGTAATGAAGTACAGGGAAGTATATGATGGTGCAGAAAGCACTTTGTATATTACATCATAAAGTGACAGACAAGTAACCCTGCCTCTATGTATGGTGACCAGTTTAACAACTCTTTAAATCACGCCACAAGTGTTTCTTGCAAAATTCCTTCAAACTTATTTTTACAAACACCCTTTCCAAATCATGACAACTTTTCTATTTTTAAATATACCACAACATATTAAACTCATAGATGTCTAACACAATAAAACACAATTAACACAAACTTTTAGTCAGAAAATATTTTTGATAGAAAAAATGTTATATCGAGTTTGTGTGTATATATATTGAAAATACATAAATGTAACTTCGAGTTTGATATTAGGCTTCTTTTTCCCACCTCTAGTTCTTTTCAAACTGTCCTTTTATACTTATTACTTTGAGTCATGCTTTTCAGACCTGTCAACAAGGTTCACCTGTTCTCTGATTGTAAAGTTCAACAGACTCCGATTCCAGATTCCTAGTCATCATCCTCCTCTCTACCTCCACTGCAATTATCAAAGGCACCAATATAGAATTTAACATGGGCTTGCCACTGTGCTACTTGAAACCTGTATTTATGGAAATGAAAAACTGTGCCAAGTCTCAAATAATCTAGGATGTTCTTTAAAGTTCAGCATAAAACCCATAACAAAACACCATGATTTGTGTTCAGCAAGTAAGCCAATTCCATAAGTCACAACCCCCCAACACTTACTGGGCTGTCTGGGGAAGACCACAGGAAGAGTCACCCTATAAGAGAACAAGAGACAGCTGAAGCTTGTTTGTATCCCTGTCTTTGACAACAGCCAACTGCAAGCAGCTACAAAAGAGAAAAAACACACATATAGGACTGCTCCTGGACAGTCTCCCAGCCTCCAGCAGTAGGCTGTATAAGACCACTTCAACTAGAGTTTGTGCCTTTGTGTTTTATGCACATGGATTTTACTTTTTTTCTTTCATGAAGCTGTACTATCTTTTGCTGGATCCATCTGAAGCTTTAGCACCTCCAACACCCTTCAGGTTCTCCTGTAGAGAAGGGTTTGGGGATAAGCTGATGTTGTGGGTTGACTCTGGCTGGATGCCAGGCGCCCACCAAAGCTGCTCTATCACTCCCCTTCTCAGCTGAACAGGGGAGGGAGAAAATATAACAGAAGGCTCATGGGTCGAGATAAGGACAGGGAGAGATCGCTTACCAATTATCATCTCAGGCAAAACAGACTTGCCTTTGGGAAATTAATTTATTACCAGTCAAATCAGAGTAGGATAATGAGAAATAAAACTAAATCTTAAAACACCTTCCCCACACTCCTCCCTTCTTCCTGGCTCATCTTCACTCCTGACTTTACCTCTTCCCCCGCAGCAGCGCAGGGGGACAGGGAGTGGGTGTTGAGGTCAGTTCATCACCCCTTGTCTCTGCCAGTCCTTCCTCCTCAGGGGGAGAACTCCTTGCACTATTCCCCTGCTCCAGCATGGGGTCTCTCCCATGGGAGACTCCCCTACAAGCTTTCTCCAATGTGAGTCCTTCCTATGGGCTGCAGTTCATCACAAACTGCTCCAGCATAGGTCTGCCATGGGGTGCCTTCCTTCAGGTACAGACCGCTCCAGTGTGGGTCCCCCACAGGGCCACAGGTCTTGGCAGGAGCCTGCTCCAGCGAGGGCTTCCCACAGGGTCGCAGCCTCCTTCGGGCACCCCCTGCTCTGGCGTGGGGTCCCCCCGGGCTGCAGGTGGGTCTCTGCTCCCCCGCGGGCCCCCTGGGTGCGGGGCACAGCTGCCTCCCCATGGGCTGCCCACGGGCTGCAGGGGAACCTCTGCCCCGGGCCTGGAGCCCCTCCTGCCCTCCTCCTGTAGAGAACAGCAGGAGATACTACTTCACAGTTGTGGAACACTGTACCTTCTGAGGACAGAAGGGGTTTATCTAGAAGAACACACAAATGAGCATGGGAATATCCTGAAGAGGAACAGCTGAAGCAGCTGCCACTGAAGGAGGGCTGCTAATCTGCAGACAACATCTGTAGAGAGGCCAAGGAATGGTACAAGGTGCCTCAAGAAGCATCTTGGGTGATAAAACATTTAATAAAAAGTCCATATTGCCTCCAACTGTTTTCTTTCTCCAGTAGCAAAATCACTGCAATGTTTTCCATGTAGTTTGAAGCTCAGGTTTTGGGATTACTTTAGGAGGTCACTGCATCCATTCTCCTCCCTCCCAAAAAGTCTAGTCTATTATATGTGCTAATATTGTTCCAACTACTTACAGCTCTCTAGTTAAAGGCACTAAAATATAAGAGAAGCTTTTCCTAAACTCTACCCTAAATCTTCCCTGTTGCTCTTTACTTCTGGTCCTACCCACAGAGAACATGGAGCACATGATTTCCTCCTCCTCTTTGCAGGAGCTTTTTATATACCTGAAAACTGTTTGCATGTTCCTCAATTCCTTTTCAGTTAACCACAACTCCTTCAGCATGTCAGGTCACTTTTTCTAGGCTTACCAATCTCGTTGTTCTCTGTTGGAACCAACTCCAGCAGGTCCAGATTCTACTTGAAGTGCAACATCCAAAACCAAAGATTTTTCTCCAGCTGAACCTCGAATAAGGATTTTATCTTGCAACTCTGTTACCGTCCTCTAAAGTATCCTATGAAAATTCATTATAATTGTTTTAAAGGGTTTTTTTTTCTGTTAAATTTTGATTAATAAAATCGAAAAGTGATAAGACAGTAGAGAGACTGAGAAACTCCCATTTGAAGACAATCACTAGGAAAGCCAGAGATAAGTCCAGGATCCCTTTGTATATATCCCCTGCCTGTTGTTTTCAGACTGCTCTGAGCTATACTTAGTTTACGGTCACAAACAAACTGTAAATTTGAGCCAGGCCAAATCTCACTTCTACTAGGTTTTAAAATTTGTCTTTTAAAATTACACTTACAACAACATTAAGTAACATTAAACGTGTTTTATATATCAGGACTTGATTATTTGACATATTTGCAAAAATAGGCTATGGACAACAGGGAACTACACTTGACATTAGCAATTAGCTTGCTATAGAAACAATGCATTTTATCTTTCATTTTCCCATTACTTATTTCACAGTAGGGAAGCTCTCTCTACTAAATGAAGTGCTAGCTACACCACTCAGACACTCTATAGGAGCCAGGCAAGCTATTTGCTGCCTTCTAATACAGCATTCTTGGAAACAAAAGGAACAGAAACAAACCACTTTGAGGCAACTAAGTCAAAATGAGGACCAAGAGGAAGCCAAGAATAAATGTACAAAGGGAGGAAAAGAAGTGTATCTGAAGCTGGAATTAGAGGTTTGAAGTTACTTTTCCAAAATGTCCTATCAATCTGGCATAGAAACTCTGATACACAAAAAGTGCATGAGAAAATCCACCCTCTAACATTTTTATCATATCAAATAACATCATCATGAACATTTTCAAGAGCTCTAGTAATAACATCTGTTTCATAACACACACCAAGTTATAACTATATAAAACTAGTAATTTGCACTCTTTTTTTAACACCTAACAGATGCAGAGGAGTACCGGATCATCAACAGAAGTTTTCAGTTAGAGTAAACTATCAGAACAAGGTGACAGTGCCTCAGAGATTCTAATCAGCTTTCACACACTTTTCCAAATATTTAAAGGGTGGAAAAAGAAAACTGAGGCCACTTTCAAGTGTACAGCTTGGCCATGAGGAGGTCTATCCAGATACAGATACTGAATTCGAACTCCAAGAGCTGTCACTTCAAGAAAAAAAGGCAACAAAACTATGACTCCACACTGCTCATGACACTTACTGTCTGGTGACAAAAGACATACCTTGCAGGGTGTTCTCTAAGTGGCACATGTTTTGCTTACAGTTGAAATATGCTTTGAAAGCTCTGAAGCTCTTAGGTTCCCAGTTCTGGTAGCCTTCCAAATAACGCAATTAAAATTGGTAACAATATGATTACGGCTGGCAAACATTCTCTAGCTTCATAATGACAACTTAAATATAGTTGTCAGTCTTTGATACTCAAATACCTGAATACCAAAGCAGTTATCGAATACTGATTTTTGTCTTTTGAGACCTCTGTATCATTTCACTATCTTGACACCCAGACTTCATAATCAGATGACTCTTTTATCCTATGAGACAGAAAAGTCAGTTTTCATGAATTACTTTTCAATCAAAACACTTAAAAGAGTATCTGTGAAAAGGAATATTCCTATCTCCATTTACTGATGAGAAAATAGAAACATGAAACCATTTACATGTGTTTTCCAGGGTTTCTTGGTGAGCACCAGCAACAGAAAGCAAGGTTGCTCCATCCCCCATCTTCTGATCTAAGCAGTGCACCAAATGTTACTTCTCATGTATCTTGAATGAGGATGAAGAAAAGGTTCTTATTTTTATCTGTCTCCTTTGAACTGATATGGAAATGTATTTCATGATTATTTACGGTAAAAAAAAAAAAAAAAAACAAAAAACACTACAAGAAACCATAGCATTACACAGAAAAATTCAGACTTCAGACACTGGGATTTGCCTAGAATGTTCTCAAAGATTTTCCTTCAATTTCTTCCCCCAGGCTTTAAGCTTTCTTTCATGCAGACTATGCTGGCTCTGTCTCTCTGGGTTAGTTGTTTTTCTACTGCTGATAGTCATATCAGATGTATTCACATAATAGACTTGCCAAGAGGGACTGAATGTTCCATTGATTTGGAAGTGTCCTGAATGACTAAGACTTCAAGTTTTGCCCATGTAATTAATTTAATTGGAATCAAATTTCTTAGTTATTCAGATCAAGATGCTTTCAGCTGTACTGAAAAATTAAGATTAAAATGATATTTATGTTAATGATGAAGTTCAAATACAGTCAAAGTAGAAAAGTTGACTAATTGGGTCTCACAAGGAATTTGGATATGGCAACCTTTTTAGGACTCCACCGAGTAGTTTAATAACACATACTAGAATACGATAGTAAATAATTTAAGAGATCAGCCTTATGCATAGATTTAAGAAGAAACAGAAAGAAAAAGTGAAATGCTGCAGGTAGTATTTCTCCCTGTCTTCAACCACATGCACCTATAAATTTTGAATGTGCTAAAAAAAAAAAAAAAATTCTTACCCTTCTGCACATTCTATTTTACATAACTAAGGACCATGAGAGAGTGTCCACACAATTTCCAGACATCATTAATGCAATTTTGGTAATGCAAAAAGTGTGCCCCTCCATCTTATCGAACAAAACTCTCTGAAAACACTTTAAAGAAACCATTTTTCTGTCCAAAATGGTGATTTTATTGGAACCTATGATAAAGATCCCAGGGTCAACAACCTGATAGAAAGCTAACAAAGCCATAAATTGTATATTAATATTTAATACACAGATTAAGTTCTGCAACTGATCACTACTAAACATTATGACAATACCTCTTATATTTGTTTTCCCATGGAAAAACTTTAGACAGTCTTGCGGTTTTTTCCTTTCTAGGGAGAGTAAACCATTTTTTCAGCCTGGAGATTTTGCGAAATAAATTGTTATTTTCTACTGAGCCAGGACTGTTTCTGTAATCCTTCTCCCCATCCCCAGAAACCTGTGGAGAAAGGAGGGGGCATTGTTTTTGTTTTTGAAATGAGCAGCAGCAGACTGCAGAAAGGTAGATGAGATGAGATTCACTATCATTATCTTAGATTGTCCTTGCTACTCTCTACAACAGGATGCTTAAAGCACCTGAAGCTTTGTACATAGTACATACTACCTGCATCTCCAGACAGAAAGAACCCACCTTCAAACTAAAAGTCAAGTTTATGGTTACAGTACCAAGTTTCTCAAGTGTGTGTGTGATACCCACAAAATGCTGGGGAAAGGCAGGGAGGGAAGGAAGAGTCTACAGAGTATATCAGGTATCAACTTCATACAGTGACAAGATACATCATTTCATTTATTAATCCTGTATTATAGTCTCCGACAATATCTAATTTTAAGAAACAAGATATATAAAAATATTAAGTGGAAACTTAGAGCACTTCAATATCAATAGAAGTACCCTTAAAAGGTTTATTTTTAAATACTAAACACTGGTAAATTGTGGCTAGTTATCCAAAAATGCTCTTTGCAGCCCTCCAGCGGTCAAACACAAAGTGGAACCCAAGAAAAACAACTCCGATTTGTCTGATGAACTACCTGCAGCATTTAAAAAGACATCTCCCACGAACTAGAAACTCGCATGCTTGCCTAAAGAAAAGATCCACACAAACGAGATAATTATGTTAAAATACATAAGAAAGTAAACAGGTGGAAAATAATTTCCCTCCATCAAAGTGTTCCACGTTATTTGTTGTATCACACACTTAATCTTCCCGGAAAACACTGTATCCCACCGGGACCTCAAGGTACAGGTTGGGTAACAAAAGTAGCAGTTTCCTACAGTTACTTTCTGCTATTCATGCGGTTAATCTAAAGTTAAGGCAATGCTTGCTGGAAAGAATCAGTTTCCTCTCAGAGTTAGGACTCATGCAATTATCTTTTTAAGAAAACAAACTAACAAACAAGAGCCAAACACTTAAGTCCTCCCTTGTCTCTCTCACGCGCATGCACAAGTACAATAAAAGGCAAAAGTCTCGTATAAAAATAAGAAGACTAGAACCGCTTTTAGGTAATGTAAAATAAACTGAGAGTTCTCAAAACTAAGTTTTTAAAACTCGGGGCTAGAAAGTCAGACCAGACCTGCAAGAAAACACTACCAAAGAAAAGGAAAACCAAAGGAAAGAAGACCCTGGCCCCCGGGAGCCCAGAGCCCTTCCGAGCGGGCGGCGAGGTTCGCATCCCCGCGGCAGCCCGCGCCTCTGCCGAGCGGCGGGGCCGGCGGGGCAGCGGGGCGCGGATGCTCCGGGTGCCCGAAGCCACGGCCTCCCACAAAACTTCACAGCCGCCGCCGCCTGCTCCCGCGCCCCTCCCTCCAGCCCTCCCGGGCC
>NW_020799110.1:22465350-22475903 GCF_003259725.1 Athene cunicularia
TGGCGGAGGACGCGGAGGGCACCGGGGCGGGAGGAGGCGGTGTCTGGAAGAAGGGAACGCTCCGGGAAGATGGAGCAACAGTTTAGTCAATTTGGAGGAGAAATAGGAAACCTCGGGAACCCGAGGTGGGAAGAAAGCTCGGGAGGAGAATGTGACGGGATTTGTCGGAGGAAGAGGACAAATCACCGTTGGCTTTGGTAAAGTGGAGCAGTGAACAGGAACCAGGCAAGATTTCAACCCCCAGAGGTGGCGGGTGGCCGGGTGTGGCTGGGAGGAGCGTGAGCAAGGAGAGCTGTGTGGTGGGGTCTCGGAAATTACACCCAGGTGAGAGTCGTGCCCGGGACTGCAGGGGTCTGAGAGATGCTGGAGGGAAAGCACAGACAAAAGCGAGCACACTCACTGTAAGCATAAGCTATACTAGTTGTAAAATTGCAGCTATGTGCAGGCTTTAAGAGCCACAAGGAATTATTGCAGGGTCCCCTCCCTGCATCAGGTGTTGTCTTACTTGTGCTCTGTCCCATAAATTGCTCATCCAAGCTATCTAACTCTGCAAAGCAAGTGCAGCAGAACTGCAGCTCTAACATCTGCTTGGTAATCACTTGACTTTGTGAGGGTGCCATTCTGACAGAGGATGAGTTCACGCTGCTTTAATGAAATGGTAGGAGTGTTAGTTGAATAATAGGTACCAAAGAGCAGGACTGGGGTCCATTCTACGTAACCCCATGTGACACCTAGAAGAAAGACATCACAGTCATTGGGTAAAATATTTTCAGTTTGGGTCTTTACCATTATTCCTTGCCATTACCTTTCTCTATATGCATTGCTAGAAGCATGATTCACTGAGCAAATCACTTTGAGTAGATGGAAGGTTAGATTTCCTCCTCCTCCTTCCAACCACACACACTGAAAAGGGAGGACAGGACACAGTGAGAAGGACCCAAGCCCTTTTCCAAACCTAAGATGTAACACTTCATCTGCTAGAGAATGAGAATGGAAATACACGTTTACTGTTCCATTTCGTCCAGACAAAAAATTTCCAAGATACACCAGTTGGGACAGACTGCTAATGCTCTTTTTTGTTGCTCATCTAATTAGTTATGGAATCTGCTTTCCTGTAATCTCTATTGTGAGTTAGATTGGAACAGGCATAAAGAAAAAATAGGGAAAATCAGCAGTAAAATAATCTGGCGTACCTGACAACTATGCACAGAAGGAAAAATTTTTGCAAGCATTCAGTTGTTTCTCATGTTTGTGCAGAACAGGATTTTTCTGATGAGGAGTTCAGCTATTACAAGTCACTTCTGTTAGTCAGGAGGAAACTCCTCCATCCCCAAAGTGTTAAATGTTCCAATGTTTGCTATGTATGTATGCACAGTAAGAGTTTCCTGCAAACAGCTCAAAAGCACTTTCAGTGTATGATACAAGGCTTGACCATGCTTCCTGATGCCCAGCTGGGAGCACACCACTACCTGTCTTGTGAAACCAGCTGTGTACACTGCAGCTGATCTTTTTTTAAAGGTGCACTGCTGTGCTGAGTGCCCAAGCATCCATAACCTGGGGGCAAATATTAAATGTAGTACTGAGAGATTTAATTATCAACATGAATGGAAACTACAGGGTAAATCCATGTGGTCCTGGCCAAAATTGTCTGTATTTACAGCAGTCAGACTGCAAAAGACTACGAAGACATAGAAGGAACTTTAAGATCTATAGCATTTTAATTTGTTGATTAAAAAACCCAAACAAACAAACCAAGCAAATAGCTATGTGACAAGCAGCAACCGAAGTCTGTAATGCAATATCCCACTTTCTGAATGGTTAGAAATAGACCTACGGACTAACATATTAAAATAGTGTACAGATAAACACAGCAACACATTCGGAGGAGAGTATTTTCATAGAGTGAACTAATAAGAATTTGAGGAAGCTAAAATTAGAAAAGATTGATTTTTAAGAATTAACTTACTACTAACAATCCATAATATAACCGATTTGGTGGTGGTATCTAGAAAGTGGGTTTACAAGGTAGATGCTGTACAGGAAGATGCATCTTTCTTCTCAGCCAACTTAGAGACTAAATAAATAAGACAGATAACAGAGATGAAACATGACAAATGTTACCCTATTCCACAAGCAGGGAGCTGAGGTACAAAAGATGAAGACACTTCACCAATAGATAACATTATATTGGTGTTGGAATCAAAAACTAATTTCTGCTGTGGTACCTTAATCAAAAACTGTTCTCCTTTTTACCTGATTGTATTTATTTGTTGGCGTGACAGCCTGGGTGTTCTACAGCCTTCTGGTGGTGTCTTATACAAGTGATGGATGTAAATGGATAGAAATATTCACAAACAATAACGATAATGTAGCACTACGGAGAAATTTAAAGTAAATAATTGCCATTAAGTCCTACATTTTATGCTGCTTTGCAACTAGATGTGTCTGTTGGCTTCTCCAGCCTTTACCAGGGTTTAAGCAAGCAAGCTGAAAATCCCTTACTCATTTTACTCTTTCTGCCTAATCACTGTGTAATTGAAGGAGTGCATCTTGCCATTTCTGCTTCTGTACGTTTGTGACAGAACGATTACAGTAGGGAAATGTATTATTTAGTCTCAAGCAAGACTTTGCTGAAGGATTACCTCTGACCTGAGATCCATCCATTCACGTGTCTACAACGACCACTTTGATCTGACATGTTTTATTTGTCTTATAAAATAGAAATTCTAAAACAAGGGGGAAAAGGTCATAGCCATGCATTCATTGAGAATTATTGACATGGACCTGGCATCAGAGGCAGTCAATCAGAAAGATCCATCTGAGTCTAGAGATGTAAAGATTATTTTTAACATAATTTCTCTAGGGTGGATTCAAGACACTGCTGGAGGAAGGGATTTAACCCTGACAGACAGTTTGCTGAAGAAATCCTACCTCATGATTATCAGGTATTTAACTGGGAGTTTTAACTATCATAATGATCATGTTTTCCAAATAAAAGTTAACAATATCATGGTGAATATCAGTTTTCCTAAGTAATAAAGAAGAGACAGTTTAGCAGCAATATTCAGGTACAAAGTGGTATTATGCTATTGTTAAGGGTATTAGACTCCATTAATTTAAAAACAACTTAGGCATCAAAAATAAAGGAAACCATACAAGAAAATTCTTTTTCAATGTTATAAAAATCACTTTATCATCCATACAAAAGATTTCAGTGCATAAATATACATAATGCAGATCCTATAGCAAACCCCATTATAGGATTCATTATAGGATCAGGGTCTAAGGTTCACAGATTTTTATTGCTTTATTTTAGGATATTGCTCTGTGTTTGCATAAAACCAAAAATGGGAAGCACATAATATGATTGGGTGCCTAAAACCATGATTCAAACAATTTAAAACTTACTATATAGTTTAAAAAAAAAAAAAAAAAACAAAAAAAAACCACAGCACAGGAATCTAAATCTGGTTACATTTAAAATATGGTATGTATTACCAAAAAAATGGCAATATGTTTTCCTGTTGGGAAAACAAAAGGGAGAGGAACATATCTGCCATTTTAAAGAAAATACATTTTAAAGCATTATAGAGCATGCATTTTAATACGCTACATAAAAGTCCAGTATTGCAATCGAGAAATAAGTATCCACTTTTTCAATAGAATGGAAGTAAAATTTCTTTTTTCTAGTCATATGAAGTAATAGTTTTTATGTGTACCAAATGCAGCAGTAACGACACTGATGTAATTTATGCTTCTTTACAACAAGTTTGAACTAGGCCTAGGGCCTTCCTGATTATTTGCTCTTTTGCTCCATGGGTTTAAACTTGCCTTGAACATTAGAGGACCTGAACAGAATGATATAGCATTTCGCTACTGCTACCATGGATTTAATTTCCTCTCTAGAAGTTTGCAAGCAGTTCTCTAGAGATTTATTCAGGTCAGGAGCTTTTAATAAATAAGTAGGGTGGCCGTCAAGTAGAATAGAACAAACAGCCTGAGAAATGAGTGTAAATATAAACATTATTTTCCATATATGCTGCAACTGCTAATGTGTTAATTAAACAGAATAAAATATATTTAAATTATTTATTCTTAATAAATGAGCCATCTGAATAATAAATAAATGTGTTCTGTAATCATTGAGAAGGTTTTTTTTAAATAAAAGGCTCTTTTGCAGCAGGAAGAATCACATGGAGTGTGGGGAAAGAACTCTTTAAATAGCATTAAGAACCCAACCAAAGACAAATAACTATAATGTTGGAAATTAACACTGCTGACAGTCAATAGATGCAATAGCATTGTCCCTTATAATTTGTGTATAATATTGTAATTCCTTTTTACAAATGCAGATTGGAACTCTGAAAGTATATGTAACCCTACGTTTTCTAATCAGTATAATAGAAAATGTTCAGCTACTTCTTCAGATCTGATGTTCCAAGCCTTAACCCTGTAACTCTCTGCTTTTAAACTTGCTGCTTCTGTCATGCTCTTCAATTGCAAGAGACATTGATCTTATTTTGGGCTCCATAAGAGGCACATGCTTTTAATTGTTATTTCAAAAGCAATATTTGTTTTACATGTATTATGAACCTTGCCTGATTTTTATAGTGAGAGATCACTAAGTAAAAAGATGTTACATTTAAATTAATCTCAGTCACATCAAAATAGACCTTTGATGGACACCTGTATAAAATACTTGTGTCTCACAGAAAATGAAGATTTGGTAGGAGTTATGACTCAGATCTGAGCTAACATCCTATTACCGTCATGCTCCTGGATGTGCTTTGGAATGAATTACAGAGCAAGTCTTGACAGCACGTTTTCCTTAACAACCTTGAAGCACTTTTTGCAAGAGTAGGGATGTCTACCCAAATTCCTTCCTGGCTGATTATATACCACCTACCTAACTTCCTCAAAAAAATTTAGTTGAAGATTGTACTCTTCTATTCACAGATACTGATTTTATGTGCAAGTGTGTTGAATCTCTAAAAGGATAAAGAAAGCAACATTATTCAGGTAATCCACTGATGGAATCCACAGTGGATTGCTTGACTCTGTATTAGTCATTTTATTGTTGTCCTTTAAATGAAAATGAGATTCTCACTTGATTTTAATATTTACCAATGAGATAACACCTGCTAGGTGTTTGCCTTTTCATTATCAGTGCTGAGATGAATTACATTATTTTGTGTTATCTGGTTTGGATCTTTCATTTAAGACATTATTTTATTTAATTAAATTAGAAAACAGAAGCAGAGATTATGGGGGGGGTGTTCATAGAATTCATGAGATTGTCAGCAGAGTACAAGGAAATTGGCAAGTGTTTTGCAAATTTTCACTGAAGTAGCACAGAGTTTCAACTTTAACACTGGATCTAAATTGGGAAAGATAAAGTTCAAAATTAACACATGGACGAGTGAATAAGTATTTTGCCTATAGCCAAGATGTTAAGTTCAACAAACTTAAATCAGGAACACAGTGAATAAATATTTTTTTCATTTTGTGAAGTCTGCCTTCGAAGTAGTTTTTGATGCTTTTTCCCGAAGGTATCAAAGCCACTAGATGTAAGCCATAACTAAGTGTACTGTTTCAGATTCTGGCTGTCCAAATAGAGAGATTAACGCCTCCAGCATAACCACAGTTGAATCTTCCCACATCCATTCACCATAAATTACTTCCTCTTCTGAAAGTGTAGGCAATGTAATCTTACATTTACATTTAAACTGTTGGCTGTTGTTTTCAGGTAAGCTGCTATGTTTTACCTTTGGCCTTCCCTCACTTATTTTATTCTTTTGAGAAACTTTTCAATGCAAAAGTTGATAAGTCATAAAAACATGATTCCAAAATACCTAAGATTCTCCTCTGTTTCTTTTGTGAGAGTGTTCCCAGTGTCATTCCTGCTGTTAAGGAGATAATGACCCTGCTCATCTCTACTATTCTGCATTAGCTATTGAGCCCCAGAAGCAATAAACCATCTTTTATTTGGCTACTGGTAAGATACTGGATGATAAAAGCTGCCACAGTGGGCCACAGGACCTAAATCAATGCATGAGATAGCATAGCCTTACCCCATTAGAAATGTGATAGATCAGCATCTGCACTGCAGCTTGCATCAAACAGAAAATGAAAAGTTAATGTAGAGTGCCTAGCACAAGTGTATAACGCTCTATTCAGATTATTAGATCATGAAATTGGTGCTGCTGTACAACCCACTGAACTAGGGCCTTTGTGACCATTTTCTCTATACTCAGAGCAACAAAAACGTAGTCTTCTGGAACACTCTGTCAGCTCTTCATAGGATGGACTTCATGCTTGTCGAACTTGGATGGTAGCACTTTAGATAACTTCAAATATCCAGAGGAAATGAGAACATCAATATGACACCAGAACTACAGACGTCTTAGTTCTTGGAAGCAAATGCCATCACCTGAAGGCATAGTAGGCAAATTCTTTAACTCTTCAAAGCATTTATCTCTTCCTCCTAATATTTCTTCTTTCTCATACTACCTGCCTTCAAACCAACTCATCTTCTGCTAAGCTCCATTTCACAGGACACACATTCTGTAAATAAAATGGTAAAGTTAGAGACGCAAATTGGCACCCCATTGCTAGGTTTATAGTCCATACTAAGTCATTCTAGTGTTCTTTCAGCTTTGCATAGACTTTTAAGGGAAGATGCGAATCCATGTAGGGACATCAATATGGCTATTTTAATGTGTGGAGGGGGAAGAAAAATAAATATCCAAGGTGACCTTTGAAGCCCAACTAAAACTGCAATTTGACAAATTTTTAACTGAAGTACTGAAGGGAAAAATTACAGTATTTCTATCCGTTCTGAGTGGCCTTTATGGGACTCCCATCAGACTGCAGAACAAAATTTCTGTAGGATCCAGGTTTTACACCCTTTGCCTTTTTTAGAACTTTTTCAGTTCTCATGCCTTTTCCTGTGTTCTAGAACTTTAAAACAAACATTTAGTTTACCTTCTTAATGCTTAGTATTTTCCATATTAATTTTTCAATTCATCAATACTTGCTGTTCATATCTTCTTCTACTTTCTTTATATTTTCTTAATACTTCATGAAGTTCTAGAACAGTGTCAAACTCTAAATTCATGCAAACTAGCCTAAAAGGTATGAAGTTTTCCCATTACATTTATAACAAACATGAGTCATTCTAAACTCTTAAATAGCTTCTATTTATTTGTCAAAGACTAAGCAGAGGTTCCCTTTACAAATTCACCATCTTCAAAATACTAAAACACGCTTCTTCAGGAAAAGAATACAAAATGCAGTCAAAGCTTGGAATTGCTACATGGCTATTAACATCCTTGTAACTGCTACCTTTCCTGTAGTTTAATTACCAGCTTATTATACCTGATTGAGTATCAAAAAATGATGATACAGATAAAGTTTTTCCAGTCACTCTCAAATTTCCTCCTCAAGCTAAATTTGAACTAGTTACTTGCAATAGCTGTTCTTCATTTTTTGATTGATGATAATTTTTTATAATTTCCCACCTTTTTCTCCATGTCTGATTTCTCTTGATTATTATAATAATATAATCTTATATCATATCCATTTTGTTTTCTTCTTCTTTCTTGACAGTAACCATTTTATATTTAATTCTGTTTGATTTGAGCAGCCAAGAGATCTTGCATTTCGGCTGATCACTTAACAAGACGTGATATTTACAGGAGCTAATCATTTCAGGAGGAACATAGGTAAAGAGTGACATCCAGAGACATACAGAGCTCTAGGCATATTGGAAATGGAGAACCACCTACCTGAGTGCTGTGAGTCACAGCACTTGTGGGGTTTTTTTCCCCCATTATGGGAAGTAACATAATATAATCTGGATTTTTTTTTTCTTTAAAGACCAACACAAATATTACGTCTGCATCACAGGCAATGAAAGTACCCAGATATTCTTTTCCAGCAACACCTCACCTCGTGCAGTTGTATAGTCCATGACTTCTACTGTTCTAACTGTACTAGTTTCCTTTTCAATAACTGAACTCTTGTACATAGAAGAGAAACTGGTGATTTTTGTGGTTCTAAACACAGTGACCATAGTACACACAGATGAATGAAAACATGGATTGGAAACAAGTCAGAAAAGCTGTTACTGAAGTACAATGTTTCAAAAAACAATAAATAATGGAAAAATTACATCAGAGAGATTCAGTGCTGAAATGCATCCACATAGCTATCCCACATGAATGTCTGAATTTCAACTTTAACAAAATTCAGCTGAAACCAAACAAATGAATTGGAGTCAATCCCTTCTAAAAAATGAGTTTGAGAGGCCCAGAGTGACTTCAGAGAGGAATTGCATATACAGTGCAGAGATAGCAGGTTCATCATTCCAGGAGCTGAGATAAATTCTTAAAAATATAACCTTATTCATTTGGCTTTCCAAACTAAAAGAAATCAAATCACCAGAGTTCAAATCCTAGAACAATTCCAAATACAGTGCTGCTACCCTTTCAGCATAGATTTAGACATAACGATTTTTTCTTACTTGCAGGAAACTATAAGATACCCAAGGACAAATAACATAACTAATTTAGTCAGAGAAGAGATCTTCAAATCCACAGTGTTCATACCGTTGCTTGATATCTGAAATGGTAACTATAGCAATATTCCATTTACTTATGTCTTGGCTCTCCATAAAGGCTTAGAGTTTTCAGAAGGACTAATCCTTTAACTGTGAAAGTGACAAATACTGTAATTATTCTCAATTTCCCCAAATGATAAGTTTTAGTATATAAATACAACTTCAGCAAGGAACCTTTTCCCACACATGAAGTGGTTGAGGGCAAAACATCTCAAAGGAGGCAGAAAGGATTCTCCTAAATGCATTCCGTGAGTGAAATTTGAAGTGCACCCCAAAACTATCCTGCCTTGTTTACTGACACTAGATGACATATTAAGTGGTCATTGCCAACAGGTGACAGTAACTTGAAGAAATAGTTCATAGAAGCAGAATGCATCCTATTTGTCCTATTCTCTACCACACTCTTCAGTGCTAGAAAAAGATTATGACTGAGGTTACATGACTTATGCCCTTTTCATCCACACACTTTCTGGCAACACAACACAGGACTCTAGATTGAGTATATTTATTTTTCCTATAGAATATCATTAGTGAAAATGCTCTGGTTTGGAAAATTACATTTTGCTACACTTCCACAGACAATGTTGGTCTTCCAAGTAATTGAGAATTGACTATTTTGAGGATTGTAAACTTCGGCGATGCTTGTGGTAGGCAATGAATTCAAAATGAACATATTAGTCCATTAAGTGACTCAAATACTACAATAAATGGACTAACAAAATAAAAGGAAAAGAAGCAGAGCTTTTTTGCAGAGTGCTGAGTTTCCTTACTATCTCATTAAAGTCTTTCTACAGAGACTGCAAATTTCCCAGTAAAATTTCTCATCACCAATAAGTAGTAGGCAAGTATTCTTTAGCAGTTGCCCAACAAATGATTGGCATTTGCATTTCATCTGTCACTGGCAATGACAAAGTGGCTTCTATGTTTTAGTAACTTAACAGTTTGAAAGGGCTGCAATTTAGTTGCAATAATATGAAAAATTGTTATTGTCATCCAGAAAATTACTACTCTCTAAAAATTCCTAGAACTCGATACCTACCAATTCAAAGATAAAGCAAAAGATATGATTAAAATGCCAAAACAGTTAAACACTGTGAAATTGTTTCAGATGCCCATGGATCAATAAAGAATGATCTGTGCCTTGAGTACACATTAAAATAGTCTGTTAATCAATAGGAATGGTTACTTTTCCTAAAATGTTTTTTAATAAGTACATAATTATTTTCCCTACTTTGATTGGAGGTTTGCAATGTCAGTAAAGCTTATAGTAGCCACATGCTGAATGGAAGATGAATGCAGTTCCATAGTGAATGAGATAGCAAACCTCACAGTCCCTGTTCTAAGAGGGCCACTGGCTCCTTCCTATCACCATGGCTCTTCCCCCAGGAGTCTCCAAAGCAGCAACAGGACACCTTCAGACAGTAGCTCTGTGACTAAGCAGAATCATTACCTGTACCGAGTTCTAGGAAAGCTAAGTGGAAAAGGAATTTAATGCAGCTGAGCCATCAAAGCATCCCATTTACTTAAGTTCAGTTGCAACTTAAAGAATTATGACCTGACAGAGGTAGGAGGCTGCTTTCCATCCAGGTTTTGAGACATTTCCATCCACAATTAAGGCACTGCTTCAGAGGTACCATGTGGTGGGGATGGAGACAGACATTGGCCACCCACAGATTTCATCAGTTTCATCTGGACTCACTGGTACACAACATCTCAGACAAAACACCCCTCACAAGCTCATCATTTAGTTTAAGTAAATGACATCACATCACATTGTGCCAAGCGAATAGATTGATTGATTGTTTAGAACATTCAAAACAAGCTTTCCATTTCTCAGCTGTTCCCACCTTGCTAAATCAATCAAAATAAGTGATTTTATTGTATATTAAGCACATTAGAAGTTTGCTATAAGTTTTTTCCTCTTTCCCCCCCC
>NW_020799110.1:22475953-22580993 GCF_003259725.1 Athene cunicularia
CTTTAATTCTAAGTTCAGGATGAGCAGCAAACTAGGTAACAGAACTATTAAACCAGAACAAAATATTTTCATAAAAAAGAGCTAAGAATGAAAATGTGCATTCAAGTTGCCACTATAGTTTGTCTCAGGTGCACTTTCCAAGGAAAACTCATTGTTCCAACACACTAGACTTTGTTCATGCTGTGGAGCAGTTGCAGAGTACATAAACTGGATTTCTGTCAAGTGACATTGAAGCAGCAGATGTGGTCCATGTTCACACTTAGTTCACTCCAGCTCTTAACTGTCACTCAGTCCACAGGACCAGACTAGCGTAAAAATGAAGACTGAATTTAAATTAATGAAGTATGTATAGTGCAGGCAAAGGCTTCTCAGTGTCATAGCTTCATTTTTAGATTTCCTCCTATTGCACAGCACTCCCTAGTAGTGTATGCAAAGCTTACGTGGAATTTAATGGTATGTAGTTACTTTCACAGCTTTCTCTCCAAAACCAAACATCAATCTGACAAAGATTTTGTGCATTTTTCTTGCAATCAAGCATTTTAAAACCCTGCAAGTGGACAAGTGGGAAATTTAAGTATTTTTACTATTCTATAACTGTTCTTGTTACAGAATATAGGCCCTTCTCCCCCTTTTTTGTTGCCTGATATATCATTTCTAGGGGTATCATACAGAAAGACCTCCTTCTTGGTTGTAGAGTTTGCACTTAAATTTCTCTCCTTACATGCACATTAAGTAGTAGTTCATCACCCTAGATGTACAAGGTGCTGCCAACTATTGACCTGATTTGTTTAACTGGTTTTGTATCTTTGCTCTGGCACAGCAATTTAGTAATCCTATGGTGACAAGCATCTCTGTATTCTATATAACTTAAATACCGTCCAAGAACCTGAACATTTTAAATGTATATATTTGAAGTTCACATTCTGCAAACCTTTGAGTGATTAAAACTTAATTTCCAAATGTTTGCAGGAGTTAAACAAAGTCAACTTGAATTAAATTTTCAATCCAAATGAGTAATGGTGGAAGTATTTTTATAGGGGTTATCCAGCTTTTCCCATTTTGCCTTAGTGAACATCAGCAGAGTAGCATGTAGGCAAGAATTCTGCTAGCAATTTATTGTGTATATTTTTATGTCATAAATAAATGCAAAAGGATTTTGCATGTTTTTCAGTGCACTTTCAGAAGAAATTAATCTTTTGGGAAAACAAAATCAAAAAAAGCAAGCTGAAACAAAAGATATCCTTGGGAAAAAAAAAAAAAAAAAAAAGCAGCAGAGGTTACAGTAACCTGAGGATTACTGTAGGCTTTGTTTAAGAAATTATATGCAAGTCACTGTCTTGTTTCTATCTGTATCTTGTCATACAAATTACTCTTTGACAGAGAGCTGAAATCTCACCGAAAACCATTATAAAAACATAATTACTACTTCTGCATCATTAATCTGAAATAGCAATATGTTTCTGCATAAATGGAAGTGAGTTAGGAAGTTCTGCCAGTCCATGGTCTCTCAGATGTACAATAAAACTGTTAATGAAGAGAACAGAGACCTACATAAATCCTATATAGTTTTGTAATCTCCATGAAAAAAAAGGAAGAATTAGGACCAGATTGTAATTCTGGCCATGTTACCACTTACCTGGAAACTTTTCAGAGCATAAAAGATCCTGCAACATTTTTCTGCAGTTGGTGCAGTTATACATTCCCTGATCAACCGTCTCTTCCCTTCTTACTTGGGCCCACGGGGAACCAGGGTAAGACCTTCCCTCCTCACTGCACTGTCTTGTTCTCACTGGGATGCTCAATTTCCCTGGACTGTGTTTGTGCCTAAATGCTTTCCCAGAAAGATTAAATGCTCCTTTCTCCCCCACTCTTTGATGTTATTTTTTTCTTTTATAATTTTTCTTTTGTCTATTTCTTTTCCTCTAGTATCTCCATATTATGCAATGACAAAAAGTTATGTACAAAGACTAGTCTTGAACTAGAGGTAATTACTGACTTGTAAACACAGCATCCTGTCATAACATTTTATAGTTGCCATTTGCAGATTAGCATACACCTTAAAAAGTCATCCAGTGAAGTAGTGCATGATGAGACAGCATTTGGGAATGGCAAGGTAGAAAGGAATGAGAGAAAAAATTAGGAGAACTGAAGCCAAGAAGATCAGAGATGAAGATATCTTGTAACTGTTATTCATCTTTCCAGATCAAAGACAGCTTTACATGTGAAAGAGCTACAGAATTTGACCCTCAAGAGAGTAACAGTACATTAGAAAATAAATGAGAAGTTGTAATGTTGAATGTTGCCAGAGTCTTCAAATACCATTTTTTCCACTCTGTGGGAAAGTTGCTATTTTGCTATTGCTGCTAAATTGTCTATAAACACCTCTGCTGTATCACTAGTAAATTTTCTGGTATGTTAGTCTAGGGTGCAAGTTTTAAGGAAAACTACCAGAAGATGCTCAGATCTTGTGCAACCATCATTAGCAGAAATGAGAGCTCTAAAAATATAACAATAAGGGAACTTGTACAGCAGATATCTGAGCTAATCTCAGAATTATTGGGCGTTATTGCTAAGAAATGATGCTGATTTCAATGAGGCTAGATTCCAAATACTGCAAAATATACATTATTTCAACTCAGATGTGAAGAGGAAGTATGATTAATTTGTTGGGCTATCACACAAGAAACAAAATTAGACTGGTTAGGTCACACAAGCAATAATTACAGCTTTCATGTTATAAATTATATTTTGTATAATTAAGCATCGATTATTTAAGGCTTCTGAGGAAAAAGCTGTTAACTTGTTTTTCCTATGAGAAAATATACCAACTTTTAAAATTTTAATTCCCATAATGCCACATAACAGGAACAGCAGAACAGAAAAATGAATGGTGTAATATTACACACACACACACACACACCCTCCCATTAAAATCCTGTTTTTTTTCTCCAATAGCTAGCATAAAAACTGTAATATTTTAGACTGTTAATTATTGTCCTGATAAAATAAGAGATCTATTGTAACACAAATATTTAATTGGTAGAAGTAATTTATTACAGCACTATAAGCAATAAAAAAGAAAAAAAAAGGATAAAAGGGCTAATTTCAGACGCACAGAATCCATGGAAACAACTACCACTGATTTCACTGAGTTTTGCCTTAAAACCTAACAGCCATAGTCTTGGAGCAAAACTTCCAGCGAGTTCAATGAGGCCAAGAAATCACATCTCTAATCCAGTTTGAATTAAATCATATATGTGAAATAAAGGAAAATTAAGTCCAAAAAATATTTTTCAAAAACACCTTTTTGTGGGTTTGTTTGGGTTTTGTTGGTGGTTTTTTGTTTGGTTGGGGTTTTTGGATTGTTTTGGGTTTTTTTGTTGGTTTTTTTTTTTTTAATTTAACTAATTCTGCAAGTTAAGAGCAAGAGTCAGAGTGCTTACTGGACAAAAGTGGTGAATTACCTTTTTTCAAGAGGCTTTGTCATGAGTCATTTGTAACCCATGACTTTGTGATGCAAAGGCTCAGGCTAAACAGCACTCACCAATCCAGGCACTGAGCAGTGGATCTCAGTGGTCTCATCTATGCTCCTAATTAAAATAGTTTCAGGAAATGAGCTCAGGCACTGGCCAGCTGGTCAACCATTTGCTTGACGGCTTGCTTGCTCCCCAGCCCCTTGCCGGCTTGTGCCAAGCTGTAGTTTCCCAAACTGCAAGGGCACAATCAGAGAACAGCTTGTGCCAGGGACCATTCCCAACTGAGACTGGGGACAGCAGCTACAGGGAGAGCAGAGGAGATGCAAAGCCAACTGCACTGTGGAAGCCACATACATATTTCAGAAATAATCATGTCCCATTTTGTCCTAGAGATATCTTGGCCACTTGCTTTTATATAACAAAAGATCATACTATATATTGTTCTTTTCTGGCATGTACCATCTTAAAAGGATTGGGTTTTTTTTTTTTCTGTATTTCATCTGAGCCGCTAGTTTCTCTGAGTTTAAAGAAAGCTTTACTAGTTTGCTAAGTGTTTACTTCTCTTACTGCACTAACAAATACCTTTGGTCTGTTTTCCTTTTGTCTGGTGCTTGTAATGCTTTTGTTTGTTCCTTGTATAACTGATTGTATTGTAAAGAGTTCATTGCTTTAAAGATACTGCAATTCAATCAATATGGATGTTTTACAAAACTAATTACTGTACCAGGTTAATTATTTCAAGGCACATAAAATTGATAATTCACAGCGAAACAAGAAGGAATTAAAAAACTAATGTATGAAATATGTATGTAAATTCTATGCCATTATTGAGAGGCAAAAATGTGGATATGTCAGCACATAGGCTGCCAAAAAAAAAAAAAAGCATTATGACATAGGGATGCATTTTAAAAAGATAGTCATATTCAAGTCAATTATTTCTTCTCATTTGAGCAATCTTTACATTAAAAATACTGCCTACATTCTGAGTCATATCAGTCAGAAAAAAAAAAAAAATAAATATAAGAAAGAAAGATTAAATCAAGAACAAAAATGAGTTTTAAGGGGAAGGAGGAATCCTGGACTGTCTTCACAAAAATCCAACAAAGAATCAGCAAACAGTCTGAAAAATCAGTGATCACACTACAGTCAAGGCACAAGGCAAACAGACAGGAGAGACACTACCTATCAGTAGGGCCTACTTATATAATTTTAATGAGTAACCTGTTGCAGCTAATTGTCTAAAGTAAAATAAGATATGCATTCAAAGATGAAGAAATTTTACAAGAAAATCCTCATCAATTTCTTGCCTTTCCTGCCTGCTTCCATAGATTTTCTAAGGATGCAGGAGAATCTGAACCATACTGTTTCTTAATTATAATAAGGCAGATTCTACTGAAGGGTTTCAAAGAATCTTGTCAAACATTTAATTAAGTCTTACAGTTAGTCTCTCTTCAAAAAGGTGTTAGTACCTTTTTACAGAAAATTTTTCAATAATAAAGGGTTTCAGTGCACCAGTAAGATCACACAGCAAAATCATTATGAAACTGAAAAACTGTTCTCAAAAGGCAGAGGAGCAGGAGGACAGGAGCCACCCCCATACTGCTGTCTCTGCACCAGTGGGAGGACAGTTGCCTGAATGCATCTCTTGGAAACCATCCCACCTACTATCAGTGACCATCTCTTTCTTGTAGAAAGAAGTATCTTACAGAAATTGTGTGTATTTTAGCAAAATGAATAGGAATTCCCCATACGATTATCTGTTTGACATGGCTCATAGGATCCTTTGATGGACAAAGAGGTGGACGTCAAGTAAGGGAGATAAGGGGGAGATACCACCTCTGGAATGTTGTATTGATGCTGCCTCTAGCACACTAGTGTTTCAGTACTTGTGTCCATGCCATGAAAAAAGCATGGAAAAACTGCAGAGGGATTATGAAAAAGCTACAAAAAAAGTGTGGAGACATGAAAAATATGTTTTGAACAGACCAAGTAGGAAGTTCAATCTATTCATTTTGTTAAAACACATTAAGTAACTCGGGAATACAGATAAGTAAATGATGAGGCCATTCAATTTAGGAGACAAAAATCAGAAAAAAACACCAAAAGCTGACACTAGGTATAAGATTTTTTAATAGCATTAATGAGTTATCGGAACAGATTACCAAGAAAACTGATAATTTGTCAACAGCCAACACCTTTAATGTGAGGCCAGCTACATGTCAAAAAAAGAGACAGCCTACTGGAAGTTGACTGTAGCAGTTAGGTCAGCTTAATGATCATACTGATTCTGTGTAACCTTAAAGTCAATAAATCTCTATGAAGCAGATGACTCCTGTTGCAGGTGCTTCCCGATCATGAAAATGTTAAGCTGATTTAATTATTTGGTCAGAACTTCCTGCTTTTTCAACACTATCATACCTCAAAAAAAAAAACCCAACGTTTAAAGAAAGACATCAGGATAAGTTTCACATTAGGGAAAAGATGGAAAATCCTGGTGTCTGTATGATTTCTTCATTTGTTTGCACAATTAGTCCTTTTCCTATTTTAAAATAAAAGTCATTAAATAGAGATACCGCCTTGGTCATTTTATTAGTCACCCTTCTTAGCTTTCAGACTCATCAAGAAGAGTATGAACTTCTTAGTCCTCATTGCAAAATATTATTTTCATAATCTCTGAATAGGAAAACTTGGTAAAATTGAGGGACTAGGGTTTTCACTCAAATCCGTATGATTTAGACATATGCCACTGATGAAAACCATATCTAAAACTGCTACTGTATAACCATCCTAGGTAGGACACTGGTAGGTAGATGGACAAGACACTATGATCAATCTCTTTTTTTCTTTATTTTTGTGGTCTTTTTGTTTCAGCACTTGGAGGTTTGTTTGTTCTTTAAAAGGCAAGTTTTACCAGTTTTTCTAACAATAGCAGTTTCAGATTTGCCAACAGTGCAGGCAAAATAACTTCCATGCACATCCTCAGTAGCAGCAAAAGCCACTTTTGCTGCCACCAGAGGGGAAGCAACTGCTGCTCCTACGAGGCTCCCCCTTGCCTGGGCAGGTGTCACTGTCATGCATTCTGCTTTCCTGGAGAAGAGCAAGTGCAGTCCAGCTTTGCCCATGCTGCTGCTCAGGCAGGAATCTGAGCTGAGCTTTCTACTTTGCTCAAAGATCTAAAACAAAAGGCAGCGCTTTGCTCTCATCCAGCTGGGCCCTCTCTCCTACCACAAAGGCAAGGACGGTAGCGCTCAGGTTGCTGTTTTACTCCCCCCCAGCAGTTTGCTGCTGACTTACTTCAGCTGTGCCTGATTTCCTGCTACGGTCACAGAATTTGTTTCCATTAAAATCAGGTATGAGCTCCTATTGATAACAACAGAAGATAGATCATGGCTTTAGACAATGCAACAGGGGAAAAAAAAAAAAAAAAACAAAAAACCCACAAACCAAACAACTGCTATTTACCCCATTTTCAGCAATTCATTTTGCAGTTATAGAGATTTGCATTTGGTAATCTCCACAGGCCCATGGAAAGCGAAAACTACAGTCCTCTTCAGATAAACAACTCTCCTGGGTACCCAGAGAGGTATATAGTGGCCTCAAAGGTACAAACCCCAGGAAATTAGAACAGGATAAAGAAGAAAACCTGAAAAGAGGTAAAATATAGGTAAACATGAACATACTACAATTTGTTATGCCACAATTTCTCTGCAAAAAAAATGTAAAAATAATATAAGAGCTACCTATCAAAAGCTAGTTTAAAGTTTGTTCTATTTTGGGCTTTCCAAACCTGCTATTCTAAAAGAGTTGAAGTGCTGATAATTAGAGAGTCACTTTATTCAGGGCTTTGACAAAAAGCTAAATACAGATTTCAATTTCACATTATCTTGTCCATGTGGCAATATCAGACTTTTATGCTGCAGGGATGTCATGAGCACACATTAATAATTCACTCATTTTTATTCTCTCTGCTTTAATTTTGGTTAATATGATAATCCAAAAGTCAATTTTCTTTGAAATAAAATATAGGTGTTACAAATCTAAGATGATTGCAAAGGAATATCCTAAACCAAGCTACGTGAAATCCTTTAAATGCTTTCTTTCCATTTCCCATTTCTGAAGTAATCTATTTAGAAATTATCTTGAGAAGAAGGAATAATTGTAGTTCTTACAATTTATTTGTATTCCTGTCAAATACAAAATATACAGGTGATACTGCCCAGGAACTTAAGTGTGGAAGAGTGAAGTGTGGAAGACTTTGCAGGCTCTAACTGTAATGCAAGTATTCACCCTTGCCAACTTTGTCTCATGGCACAAAAATCACTTTCCTTCAAAGCAGGGGATTTTGGTGTTTTTCTTTCTTCAAGAAACAATCAGAAACTATGTTCAGTATGTGGCGGCAGCAGCAACAAAGTAAATGACTGTTGGTATCAAATAGCTGGCTGTAGTACAATCACGACATTACATATCTGAGAGAATCCCTGTAGAGATGAGAGGGTTTATGGTAATGTGGAAGCATGTGGTCAGAACCACAAGTGACCTGGGAGCTTGTCATGATACAGTTATAATGTAGGTACCGAGACCAGGGCTATAAAGGGCAGTAGGTGACTTAAGGTGGATGGAGGGCTCTAAAGACCTCTATAGATGTGGCCATAAACCATTCTGCGTGCTTTCTCTCAATTTCATTCTCCAGAGAAAGCAGCTACTGTCTATAGTAGCTTCCTCCCTATATATAGCTCCTATATGGGAACAAAGAGCTCAGAGTAGCCTCTGAACTTCCATGCTAATGTTCCTTGGAGTCTTAAATCGTTGTTTTGTAAGGAAAATATCTTCTCAACCTGCCTTTTACTGTGAGAAGACCAGAGGAGATCCCTGCAAGGTCTACTGAAGGAGGAGGCAGAAGGTGCACACAGTCAGTTCCTGTACACTGCACTCACTGCATTTCTTTCAGCTTTACCTAGATGAAACACAGCAGGAAGATTTAAAGATTCATTTGGCCACTTAAAACAATAAAAAAGGCAATGATGTTATTTAAGAACAATTAAACTGTTATTGCTAGGATACATAATATAGTCTGACAGCTTTCATTCATAGTGTTTTTGTATTTATAAAATACCCATTATCTGCTGGATCTTGGGCTGCGTGACTGTCTGAGAAGACTCTTTGGTCCAAATGATACAGAAATTGCATCTTGGGATTCCTCCAAGCCAAGGAGATCATTCTACTCAGAAGAGCAAAATAAAATTAAAGTAATGCAGTTAGGACTGTTTAGACTTAAATAGAAGACTTGAATTCCTTGTGTTCCCAGACCTTATATTTTACTTAAAAGGACATTTGTCTTGAAAAAGTGGGAGGAAAAAATATTTTAAAAATATTGCTGCAAAATGCAACAGCAGTGTTCTGCAGCAGGCACAGAGACTATCATATCAGTCTTTGCAACAGTGCTGGGACTTTCCACTTTGCTCTTTATATTACATCCTCAGGCAATGTTTTCTGCAATTGACACAGAAAGACCTGAATATTTTTCCTTAGTAGAGAATTCAGTTTCTTACTCTCTTCCTCAGCCTTTCCAAACAACAAAATAGCACTTTAGTTAACATGATCAATTCAGGAGCATCTTTTAACTTCTGTTACATCTGAAGATTAGAAAAGAAAGAACATAATCTGCGGGCACCAAGCATATGCTGGATGCTATGGAGAGGTAATAACCCTCTAGTGGTACTACTTTAGGCCTTCTCTTTTTTATTAGGACAGAGTGTACTATTTCCCTACGTTTAGGCAGAGCCAAACCTTATATCTACTTTGAGAAATTATAAGCAAGTTCACAAAGGCAGGTATAAACTGAATTCATGATAGAAAAAGCAGGAGTTACTAATCACTGGAAGAGAAAATGTTATTGTTACCTAAATGGATTTATCAGCCCAGGCCATAGCATACCTGATCTTTATACACAGTGAGTTCTGAAGAAGAACCTCCAAAAATAACAGTTCCTACCCTCAGGGGGAGCCCAAGATGTGATCCCTACCTGTTTTACTGGGAACTCAGAAGACAAATCCAGAGTTCCCATCCCACATGTTTGCATGTTGGCTCACCATATGGGTATCATTCTCAGGTAGCAGCCTTTGTGTTACACCCTCACCCAGGGGAGTTAAGAGCAGTCTTCCTCCATGGAGCAGAATTGTCACAATGAATGCTCACACATTCACTGTGAGTGAATGTGACATTCACACCGAGTGGATGTGACATTCACAATGACTGTTTCTGTGAATACTTCTAGGTTTAATATTTAGATTTATACATCTATACATAGATTTATATTTCATGACTGGTTTAGATATCTGGTTCATTTTGAAGCTTTTTTTTCCTTCCAGAACACTTCATATTTAAACTCAACAACCAACTGAGATTTCTTATGCCACTTCACAGTGGAAGCCCACTCAACCCCATGATTAGGCTGATCTAGAGATATGCTTTGATTATGTAGGCAAAATTCCCTGAAATCAATGAGGAGTTTTGCTTACAAAAAGGAAAAGGGATCATATCTTGAGACTTTAGCAGATATAATCTTCCCTTTCCCATTGTTGGGCTGTTGACTGACAACACAGGATTCCTCATCTTCCCTAACAACTCAGACTCAAATATCTACTTCCCAGAATTTACCTTTTTAATTTGTATTCTATATTCTAGCCTTATTGATCCACATTAGAACTTTAGTAAAGACAATCACTCCTCTAGTTGTAATCATTATTTGCATTGAAACCTCTTAAAACTCTCTATATTTTGCTTTGTGCTATGAGATCACTCCTGGAGACAAGAGTTGAATGTATTGAAAAATAAAAAAAATAATCAGAGGGATTTTTCCCTTTTCACATTAATTAATGTTAACCTGTTTCAGAAGATTTGGAAAACGTAAGATGCTTTCAAAATGCAGGAAAGGAAAGATACTTGAAAGATATTAAAAACTTTATATCAGAGACAAAAATTACTAATATGCATTTTTGTTCCAGCTGAGATTTAAAAGTGATGCACAGTTCCTTATGAACCCAGGTATTCACACAAACTGTTAAAAGTCAGCTCTCCATGAGCACCAGAATCCATTACTCTGAATGTGCAGAGTAGAGGAAGCAGGAATATAATTTGTCAAAATAATTTTCAAGTTTAATTTTTTCATGTTTTATAATAATCATAGCCAAGTGAAATCCGTTAGGTTGCAAATACTAAGCTTCGGGAAAAATGTTTGTGTAGAGATATGTCTTCCTTTCTTAATAAAAGTAGTTATTCCTATAGTTAAGAATATTGAACAGCTTCAATTATAAAACACCATTTCAATCTGTTTGTAACACCAAAAGCACTAGTTTTCTGGGTTAAAATTTTGCTAGAATTCTACTTCATGGAAAGTTGCAACAAAAGATGTTTAGGTTTTTTTACCAAAATGAGATTTGGACAAAATGTGTCATTTTCTGCATTTTAAAATGTTCTTATAGCTGTATTTTTAAGTCTCTAGAACATCTCTGTTTCAGAGTACCTGAGAGGGTCTGGAGATTAAATTCTGTGTGCTCTGAGCATGCTTTATCACAGCATTTCAAAGATTTTGCCTGCTCTTTCAAGCATGAGGACTGCTGTGGTCAGTACACAGAACATGAGAGCATGTACTCCCCAGTCTGGCTCCTCCACTGGTAGGAAGAAAAAGGAGGAAGATCCTGACAGGGATTAGAAGGGCTAGGGAGCTGGCTGGGAGCAGAGGCTAAGGGGCGGTTGTGATGCAAAAGGGACTTCAGTGACTGCAGATGGCATGTTGGAGGGGTACAGAAAAGAAAGAGGTAGTGAGATAGCATGTAGATAATTAGAAACTATACTGTAGTACAGATAAAGTACAGGCAAACTTAATTCCAGCATGTATGAGCTTATTAATATTTGACTTCGAAACTGTAGGAGCATGATGAGTACATGTGGGAGCAAAAGGAACAGAAAAAGAGCAGAATAGAAAGGAAGGATATAATTATTATTTATTAATCCTTATATTGGCTTAAAAGTTGCTTAGCACTGTAAAAACTCAGTGTAAGTGACAATTCCTGTATAAGCATATAAGAATCTAAAAATGTATCACAAGGAAAGATGTAAGAGGCAAAGCACTTAGTTCAAAGCCCCCATCTATGTCAGTGGCAAAGGAGTACTTTGATTTGCTTTATGGGCAATAAATAACACAAGAACCTAGAAGATACAGTAGGACTGAGAAGCCTGTGCAATCCTCATGGGACAGCACACATAGCTAATGAAACACATTGGCTCATTGCCTCCTGAGCTCCTCTACTTTACAATGTTCCCCTACACCTGAGTATTCTTGGTTGAAAAAGGAAAAGGATGACATTATAAATCATAGCTAGAAATATAATGAGTTTGGCACATCCTACATATTAATTCATGCAAAGCTTTTACAGAACTACTTAAGTACCTAAAGAAATGAGCAAGCAGCATCTGCAAATTAATATTTCTTTTGCCGCAGAATATAAAGTGCTGCTTTCCAAAGGCAGTGAGTCAGGAAGGGGCATGATGCATGAAGATCATGAATAATTTAGTCCTACCACCTCAAATGAAAAGGCCTCTCTGACTGCAGGTCACCATTACCCACAATAGCAACTAGAAAGCAAAACCAAATGTAACATTTGACGATCCTGATCCTGCCGCCAAAGAAGAAAAAGAGATTTTTGCTACCAACTCTGAAGGGTGCAGAACTGCACCTCCCTTCCTGCTCTTCATTCGCATTCCATCACCTTAGTTGTTTTTGACAGTATCTAAGGCGAGTCTCCTATGATCTTGAAAGGTAAGGATACTTCCCTGTGCACTACAGCAGATAAAGTACCATCACATTTTATTAGAGTTAACAGAAAAAGTGCAGGTCTGCATACCTTGTTGAAAATGTGTTTTACATTGCAATGTAATATTCTGCGATGTTCTGTTGCCAAACATTGGGCAACCTGACAGATACATCTGTTAAAAGTATAATTACACTAGATAACTTGTATTGGTGTCCCTCTCTGTTAAACAAAACAATGGATTTTCATTCAGAGGGGCACCTTGGAAGATTAATGGTAATAATGAAGCATGAAATATTTCCTTCCTAGCATGGTTAATCTGAAACAGAGGAAACAATCATTTCACCCAGGAGGGATAATCCTTTGAGGAAAATTTACAGTGAAATAATGTATTGCCATATCTCATCCCACATATGTCAACAAAGAAACTATCAGTGTTGTGCTTAATGCAATAAAGGCCAACAAGCACAAGAAAAGGAAATGGAATCAGCACAGCATAAAAACAGTGGTATCAGCAGGAGAGAGTGGAGAAGCAGGAAGACAGTGGCAGGAAGCAATAGTATGAGCAGCAAAGGAGGACAGAGATCAGAATTTCAGCAATAGGGAGAGAATCTGAAAGGAATTGTTCATTCAAATACAAAATACAATGGGGGAGGAAGAAAAATGTGTTGGGGCAATTTTTTAAGTTAGCTGTGTGAAAAGGTTGCCATAATGAAGTGTGCACTGGGGCAGGTACCTTTACCAGGTGAGTAGTGCAGAGCAGCCGCCCCACGTTGCTGCAGCTGGGCAGAGGAGCTGTAAAGCCTGCAGAACGATCCGGGCAGACACTGCACTTCAAAAATTGGCTCTTCTCACCCCTTTGTACAGATGGCACTTTGGCAACGCTGCCACAGCACTGCTGCCCTCGAGTCCTCAGCTGATGTGACAGCTTCCTGATGGCACAGCAGTTTAACACGGGCTCCGTCAGGGACTGGACCAAGACAGCGGTAACTTCAGAACTGGTTGACCACATTTCTTTAACAATCTATACCCTGAATGGGCTCTATCAACTAACACACACACAGACGAGTACATATGGTTGTGAGCATACACAAGAAAAACACCACTTTAAAAAAAACCAAAAACCAAAACAAAACAAAAAAAAAAAAAAAACCAACAACCTTTTTTTTTGTTTCAGTAAAGCCTTTTCAATCAAATGCTGGTGTCCATGTCTTATTGGAATCGTCCCCTCAGAGTCTTACTAATAAATCCATGCTTCATCTTCAAAGAACACTCACAAGCCTTTCATTTTTGGCAGATAAGCCATTTGATCAATATTTTCAACATTAATCAAGGCCAAGAGCAATTTCATTTCTACCCTTTCCCTAAATTGAGTTGGAATCTAAGCAAGTGCATCATTTTGCTCATGGTAAGTAGATTCAGCTGAAGGAGATAGAAGCTCTTCTCAGTGGTAACTAATTCTCTTCAACTGGTAATACTTCTTATTTATCTTACATAAACATCAGTACAGCAGGAAATGTTACATTCTCTCTAGAAAAAAAAGCTCCATTAAATAACTGTATTTCGAGATTCTGTTTCTAAAACATAAGTGCCTTTTTATTACTTGAACTGATGGTTGCTGTTGTCCCAATATTTTTTTTATTCTGCAAGATGTTTTATGCTCACAATATTCTCAGCGTGAAGCATTAATTAGAATCAGAAAACGCTGTCCATATTTATGGCAGGAAACATATTTCCTTTAAAAAGTCTATCTCCTCCCTTGTCAACTGGAAAACTGGGTGAGCATCAGGACTGTCACATCCCACTGCTCAGCTCTACCAAGAGAAAGTTACTGCAGTGAGCAGTAGCTGTCTGTCCTGAGCTACAAATGGAACATTTCCTAGAGCTTTGCCTACAGCCTATCCTTCTGTGGTGTTTTGTTTGTTCCAATCATACAATACTCGTGATAGATACTATATGCAGCTTGAAGGCAGAGCAAAGCCCAAGATTTGAGGAAGCAACAGAGCTGCAGTGAGTAGCACTTCCTTGGCAGTAGGCTTCAGGTATTTCTAATTGGACAGCTTCTGTAGCAAGAAATAAATCAGTTTATCAACTGGGTTGGTCTTTGGCCTGACTGATAACCTCGTCTAGATGTCTCTGTGGCCATATAAACATCTACAGTAGGATGTTCTCACTAGTACACTTCCTATTTGTGTCACGCAGCAGCCAGTACTTTGTTGCTGCCAGGAAAAGAATAAGGAATAAAGTGTAGAGAATATCACAGCGACTATAAAAATGCAGTACCATGCTTCACTTCACTGGAAGAAAATGAAGCTCGACTACTGCAAGCTCTATAGCAACCCCATAGACTTGCCTTTGGCTTTGAGAAGGCCATTTTGGCTTTATCCCTCTGCAGTAAACACTTTAAAACATGTCACACAATCCAGTTTTTACCCTTTGTTTCTTCCTCTGATATTACAACATAAAACACACAAAAGTTCCCTTTCACAAACATCTCCAGAGCTAACAGGAGCTTGCTGAACGCTGTCTGCTGTGCAAACACAAATCTAAAACAATTTTACAGGGCCTGTTATTTACCCAGCTATAACAGCTTCGTTGTTAGAAGACGGCACTATAATTATCTGCTTTTATCATTAATACTTTGAGTCTGGTTAATGCAGAGGTGACAAATCACTGAAACGCCTGACAGTTTGTGGCTTTTAGCACTAAGGAATCTCTTTTTTATTTCATATCCCTTCTGCATATCACACTTCCCTTAGATGTCTTCTATTCTCTTACATACACATATACATTCATAATTAAACATACTTGATCATAATTTATTCACACACAACCAGTTACCAAATCTCTATTGTTTAGTGTTAGTGCATATTACTTAAAGTTTGGAAAGTGTGGAACAAGAGGAAAATTACTGACTGAGGAAGTATCAGAGTAATGTCTTCAGTCCTTCATGTCCACTCTGAAGCATCACCCAGCAAACAAACAAAAAAACCCACATCTGCTTAATTTTGCTAGCCATTGGAAGGGTAGGATGAACTGCCAGTACCCTCAACTAAACTAGAAAGAATGGAATCATATTTTTTTCTGGCCTGAAGCAGGAAAACACTCAATTTTCCCTATAAACTCAAGCAGCCATATTTGACTTGCATCGTGCCGCAGAAGTATAGGCATATATACCAAAGATTTCTCACCAGAATCAATGCTAACTGTGCACACAAAAGTGCTGCAGACCACAGGCCCCTGTCCTGGGAGGGGCTGAGCTGTAAATGTCAGGATCAGTATAAGGAATATATTGTCAGCAATGCATTACACCATCCTTCTTCATCAGGAAATACAGCCAGCTTGTGACACCATTATTTACACGCGGAGCATGTCACTACATTGTATAAATTTCACCCTACATGTAAGCATAATTTGCTCCATATAATTACTTTTTTTTTTTTTTTTCCCTCACCCTCCTGCTCCCATGATCAAAAAAACTTGAAAGCTTGAAATGAAACATAACCCCTTGTGTTGTAGGAAGATGGTCACTTTTGAAAGCAATGAGTAACAACTGTTAAAACAAAACAAACTCCATTTCAAATCCAGCATGAAATAACAGAGCAAAAAAAGAATAAAGCAGAACTGACCTTATCCATAACTATAGCCATAAGGCTGGTTAGGATTCCTTCTGAGTAAAAAATAGAGAAGAACAACTGGCAAATGTCAGCCTCATTATCAAGAACTCTTTTTAGTAGTGAAACAAAAATTAGCCCTTAGATCTTTTTTCAACAGACTTGACCATTCTCTGTGTTAGAAGCCTTTCCATTTCTTTTGAATAACTATCATGTTACGGGAACATCTTTTCCCTTTAGTATTAAAAGCACATGTTTCAGCCTTAATGGCTATATGCACACTATATTTATCTTTTCACAAACACCTGATGTTTAAATAGTTTGGGCATAATGTTGTGAAATATAGTGAGAAGGAAAAAAAAAATGGGGAAGCTGAGCAAAAAGAACATTGAGTTCAAAGGTTATTGTTTCTCTGATAAATGCTGTTTTTCACATTGTCCTTTAGAAAGACTAAAAAATGGAACATTCCATTTAGATAAAAGAAAACCTGAAATACTTATAATGCTATTGCCACTGTTTAAAGCTAAGATAATGTTCTTCAATTTTGAGTCTACTGTAAATGCTATAGCTAGAGATTACAGTTGTCCTTAACATGCTAGATTTCAACAGGAGTATTCCAAAGTAATAACTTGGGAAGAAGTCAGATCCTAACTTGTTACAAATTATAGAAGCTCCAATAAAGTTAATAGAAGGGTGCCATTTCATGCCAGTGAGGGCTCTGGCACAAGGGAATTCAGTCGAGACGCTAGTTGGCTCTGTCTTTCAAGCTGGTAGTTTAATGCACGTTTTTGCAAGTACCTTGTCTAAAATACATGGCAGTTTCTCATCTTGGCTTTTTTGTCTCTAGCACGCTTTTGGTCATTCATGCTTTGACATTCACCAGTAACGCATCTCTTGATCAGACACCCATCTCTTCTCAAAGACCGGGGCTTTAAGTCTGCAGTTGTGACAGTCCCTCCCAGCTATGACTCAGCAGTTACTACTTTCTGGGATAGTGATGGAGCACCTCCAATTTTCCCTATTCATGTCGTAATTTACCATTTATGGGAAGAGAGATTGTTCATGTATCTTTGTCATCCATAGGTAAAGCTCAGAAAAAAGACCTGCTGTTGTTTGATGGTTGGTTGGGGGGTTTTTTTAACTTATGTTCTTGTCCTGTAAAAGCCACCTCTGATTGTGTTCTCAGGTCAGGATTAGTTGTCTGAATCCTTCCCTACCTTCATTTGTCCAGTTTTCTGAAATGAAAGAAAACTGCATGGGTCTTAATTATGTTTACCCACATAGAGATTTGCATTAGTGAGCCAGGAGTACAAAGATATTTGACCCTTACAGCTCATGTTTCTTGTTTCCCTAATGTCTGTAAATATAAATACAAAGCTGAGTCTTCCAACTTTCTATGCACTCAAGATATCACATCCAGCGTTTCTCCCTGGAATCACACAGTGATGTACCAACTTCATGTGTCTCATGAGCTTTGGTACAAATACATTTAGTCTTACTCAGCTGCAAAGACCTTGCTTCAGTTGGCTTCAGCAACCTCTGCTGGGCACGCTGGGTTGAGGAACTGAACTCCACATAGATGGAGAAAATGAGATTGGAACAAACATACATACGTCTGACAGCTGACCAGGGAGCAACAGAGAGAAGAAGATATTCTGCCTCAAGCCTCATTTAGAAAAAAATCCCTTGGAGTCAATTCCAGGCATTCAAGGCCTGTGACTCCCTGGAGAGCAGCATGTACAATAAGCAACACATGAGAATTTTACCGTGTGAGGGACACAAGGATTCCACTCAGCCACGAGTTTAGGCTTAGAATATGAAGCCTAAACAGAACATCCCGTAAGATACACTAAAATGTCAAATTTCATATTTGAAAAAGTGGGAATGATGCTACTTACTTGCTCCAGAGGGATGTTATGAAGCTCAGTTTATTCTTAGTAAAGTTCCATGTGATTCTCTGACGTGCCCTATCAATGACACGTACTATTACCTCTAAAGGAAACAATCCTCCAATATCTCTTGCCAAAGTATGATTTATAGAACATGCCACAGAACAAACCAAGGGAACAACTCTGATAGATGCAGAAAACAACAGCTTGTAAAACCAAGGGTGCTGCTGACATGGAGCTAACAGCCTGTAGAAATGGCTTCTAGAGAAGCAAAAAGCAAGACTGTATCACTTAACAGCTGTCCCAACTTTATAAGGATGCTAATAAATCTTTCAACAGTTGTCCTATTATGTACAATGATCACCTATCCTACACTTTGAATGTTTGCTGGAAATGGGTGCTTTACACAACAAGGTACTTTACACCTGGACTTGCAGATACATTGATTATGCTATCTTCCCTCTCATGACAGCATCAAAGGAAGTCAATGCAAAAATTCCACAGAGTTTCTTGACATTCCTCTTCCTGTGGCCTTAGTTCAAGGCAGTGATAGATCAATCAGGTTATCTCCTTGAAGTTTCTTTTAAAATATTTCTACAAACATTTTCCATTTTTAATATGTATTCAGGAAATTCAAATGTGAAGTCAGCTGAGGAATATAGCTATCATCCTGAAACACCCTGCTCCTTAAATATGATGCTCAGATTACTATTTCAAGTTACTTACAGCTGATATTACACCTGAAAACAGATTCATGGCACATAAAATATACTTTATGATATAAGAGAAAGATTCACAATGATGATAAAGCATTTATAACAACAACTAGTAAAAATGAAAAAATCCACAGTAGCCTAACTGATGATGAGACAGTCAGTAATAATCCAACTTCATTGGCAGGCAGAGACACTATTACCTTGTGACCCAGTAAGCTAGCAGTTGTGAAATAATGTTTTCATTTTTTAAAAAAAACACCAAACAACAAAAAAACAAAACCCAACAAAACCCACCACAAAAAAAATAAGACTGAACATGTTGCTTATAAAATGTTTACACCCAGTTTACCAATTTGTGTAGTAATGATGCTTGAAGTTTGTTTCTCCTGAATGGGTTTGAGATGCTAAATGCAAAACAAGATTAGAGGACTTGAAAATACAGAGCAGATAACTGCTACCAAAAAAAAAGATGGTATCAGCATATTGCACAAACCCAGGGAAATCCATATGGCCACAGCTATTTTCAGCTACCTCCGTAAACTCAAAGTTTGTCTTCTTCTGAGTTTATATGTTCATGTTTTCAATTAAATTTCCTGCAACTGTGTTTGTGTTTGATGCCACAGAACTGGGCCATATTAAACATAGAAGTAAAGTAAATCAGCAGGTTGGCAGCTGAGAGCATTGCCGCAGTCTAAATGAGGTAAAGCACACAAACATCCGGGAAAGGTCATAAAGAGCGAGTGCAAGGTTATGGCTGGGGATAGAGGGCATAAGAGAGAGGAGGACACGTAGTGTCACTACTTTGTGGGATGAAACAAAACAGAAAAGTATCCTCCGAAACTTTCTTATGCAAAGTTTTCTAGATTTCAAGAGGAATAAAGAAAAGGCCTAGACTCAGTGGGGTTACCTGAGTATGCATCTGACTTATTAATGGGCTTTTCAATATATTTTAGGAGTTCTTCTGTATGTCATGACTCTTTTGACATTTATTTTTATGATCATGTCAGATTGCTGCTCTGGAAACCTTACTTTCCCAAATTTGCTGTTGTAGCTCCTCAAAAAAATTTGTATTGCTATTTTATGAACTAAAATATCAGTTTTGTCAAAGACAGTAAATAGAAAAATTTGGTTTCTTTATTTAAAAAAAAAAACCAAAAAAACAAACAAACAAAAAAAAACCCACTTTTTTTCTGCCGAATTTTTCTGTTAGTTTTTCTAATGGAAAAAGTTAACCAGATGTTATTTGGAAAAAACTCAGTTCTCCACACAAAAAGTTTTGTGAATATAATATGATTGGAGTGATGGAGTCTCCAAAGTGTCTAGGCTATCTTTTCTGATCTCTTTAAAGTTTCTGTATCACAGAAAGCTGTGGACAGGTATACAAATATACATGCATAAAAAAAACCCCAAAAAAACACAAAATACACAGTCCTAAATATTTCAGATATAGACAATACTAAGAACAGGGACAGTAGAGAAACCCCCACAGCAAAAGCTTGCAAACAATGACATTAGTAAGAGCTTTATATGTTTCACTTGCAAGGCTCAATATAACTGTTATGTGCCTGGGAGGGTTGTGCACCCCCTCTCTGCTGTACAACAGGGAGTACTTACCATGCCAAAAAAAACCTAGTGGAGAAACACAAGAATATGATATTGCCCTTTCCTCCCCAGGAAATCTGACTCTCATTCTATGACCAACTATGACAAACTCTGTAAAGAAAAGGCATTGAGACGAGATCTTACCAGGGTGTCTGTTCTAATGGAGCCAGAGGGAAACCCCTGCTGATGCCTGATGAGAAAGGGAAATTGGAAATGTATGTCCTCTTGTAAACACGGGCAAAATGGAAGATACACTGGCAATGGAAGAAGATACAGATCTCTGAAGCCCAATAATATAATCAAATATAAGAAGAAGTTGTCCCAAAAGCAAGATTTATTAGCCAATATGCAAATTGCCAGCAGGACCTAAACTTTCTCAGACGAAAGAGGACTGAGAACTGGTGTTTGTTTTTCCCATTATCTTTTTCTGAGTTCATAGTATGCACAGCTAATGAGAGGTTCAATTTGGAATTTCCTACCTGGCAACTTTTTGAAGTCAAACACACAGACAGATTATAGGCAAGGAGACTTCTACAGTTGAAGGGGATGTGAATTTGGAATTTTTAAAATAAGTTCATGCTCAATTTACATGACTCTGAAAACACTTTTGATATGACACCTGATCGGCATTGCTAATAGAGCAGAAACCTGGAGACAGGAGAAGCTAATCTCTCCCTCCCTCTTTGTGTCTTTCCTGAAGAAGCTTCTAGCTCTGCACGGCTTCTGGGATTCAAAACCCCTCTATAGCTTAAAAGAAAACTGAAAAGTCAACATGTTAACACTAGAACCCATTTTCTTCTTGTTTGTCCCTTGACTCCTGATTGTATTTGCATGTATACCTATCTACAAACCACACTGCCAGCTAGAACATTACATGTTGCCTATATAAGGAATTCTATTAGGACATCAAAGTGCATGAAGCTTAACATATTAAATAGCTCAGTGGTTTAAGAATATGTAGAGCTTTTGAGGGCAATTTGTAGAAAATGGCCACATGCCAAACAAACTGCTGTGCAACAAGTGACTAATGTCTTTGCTGATATCCCCTATTTCTCTGCCAGCATCCTGCAGCAAATCCTGCGGTAAACTGGCAGCTCCACTTGAGTGAATGAGGCTGAGATAATTGATATCTGCTGGGAATCTGCCTCTTCTTAGCTATCTATTTCTTTGGGCAGCTGCTTACAACTAAAATCTACTCTTGGAGAACTGAGGTACCACTGTTTCACGTGTAAATATAGTCACCTAAATTTGTCCTCTTTTCTCCTCAAATTACAGGGGTACTTAAAAGCAAAGTGCTGATGAGCTTTTTTCAAACCAAAGAAATAATGTTTCTTTATAGCAGCTAGGCACCTAAACCTCCCATAAAAATTATAGCATTACTAGCCTACATTATGACAGAGGAATAATAAATAAATAAATAAATAAATAAATGATCAAACAATGCATCCTTCACTATTGGGACTGAAGGACTAGTGCTTCTTGGAGTAATTCCCTGAGGTGTCCATATTAAGACAGAGATTGAGGAAGTTAGCTGGTGACAATTTCTGTATCTACATCCACATAGCAGCTTCACCTGCCAGCAGGCACTCTTCTGGAAGCAGCTTCTCCTCCAGTCACCTCCTGAGGCAGCCAGTGCCAAAATGTCAGTGCTGAGATAGGAAAACATTCACCTCATGAAGTTCATGTGCTGGATGAAACAGAGAAGGTTTTATGTTTTGGCCACCGAACATGATGTATTTGAAGAATATGTTAAACATAAATATTTCGAGGGAGATGAATGGATGGAATGGACAACTAGTTGTAGCTACATTAATAAATTTCAGAATGTGCAAGAGCAGCTTAAAACGCTTCAGAATTTGACAATAAACAGAAAACTGTGATTAAGATAAAAGTTTCCATCTCACTTCAAGCACAGGTACTATATTCCCTGAATTGATTTGTTGAATTGGGGTAACTTCTAAAGAGAAATCATCAATGTTATTTATAGCATGTGGAGTATATTTCAAGTACATGATCTGTACAATACTTGGAAGCAGAACTCAGGAGAAACGGAAGTCTAAACACAAATATGGTAGAAGTGTGGCTTATAAATAGATGTAAAAATATTTGCCATAGATTTCAGATGTAGAAAGTTCTGTAGATAGGATTTGTAAAGGTCAGTCCTAGCTTTGAGAAACTTCTTTATAAACAGTTCATTTAAAAGAATTAACAATAACATGGAATTATATTACAGGCATTTCATTAGTTACGAATATAGTTCTCAGTAGAAATGGAGAATGCAGACCATCTGCTCAAAGTGCCAAGGACAACCACTTTACTTCAGCAAACATAAATAAAGATGTGCCATAATGACAGACCCACTGCAGCTTAGTAGATTTGCTGTTAAAAAGTGAAACCTGTTTGGTTTCTAAGCACCTGGCTGATGCAGCTTTATGAATGAAATGGGTGATAACAGTATTTACTAATGAGACCTCACCGCTGATTTGATTGTTTGTTCTTCTTGATATTTATTAACATGATTACCTCTGAAGGGAAAGAAAATAATTTTTTTTTTTTTTTAAATCTAAGCATTTTACATGGGTTATGCCAAGTTTAACAGTTGCCAGTTGTAAAACAGCAGAATATTTACAGCAGGCTCTAACAACAGACACAGCTTATGGAGACTGCCCCTGGCAAGCTGTTGAAGTTTCTCCTTGAATGAGTCTTAGCTAAACTATAATGCATAAAATCATACCTTCAGCACACAGCAATCTGAGTTTAGGTTTTTCTCTCCTCTATTTTAGATTTTGTTTTATTTAAATGCAGCATTTCAAGTCCGTCTACTGAATTTTTACAAAGGTCTGAGAGAAACAAAACATCAATCTGAAAGATTAAGAAAATACACTCTGTCTGTTTCTATGGTTATTTTAAATCAGTTTTATGCAGGCTTTGACAAGGGTCTATTAAATAAAAAGCCAAAGATTGAAGTGGCAGTTCCAGTAGAATTGAATGAAAGCTAAAATAACTGCAGTCAAAGAAAGGGTCAAAGCCTAGGTACTGTCTTAAGAGCAACTTTCTTGTATTTGTAACAATGATTTTGAAGCTGCTAAATATTCTGGGTAAAGCAAGATGCAAATAAAAGGTGTTGGACTGAGGCCCGATCAACAGAAGCTTTCCCTGGTCTTAGCACCTCTTGACTCGGCCCAGTATCACAATCATATAACCTCTCCAGAGATTTTTCTCTAAAAGCTGCGTACCCTACGTACTACTACAACTAATGTCAGTGAGAGTTTGACAGTCACCTCTGAGGAGGTTCCATCCCCCTCTGTTTCAGATCTACACTTTGATATATTAAGAGAGCACAAGTTAAAACACAAGAATGACCACACCATGTCAGACACGGTCCACTTAGCCAAGAAGCCTGTTTTCTGTAAGAGATGATTCAGGAAAGAATATAAAACCAGGAAAATGTATTCTCATGGGTTCCAGCCTTAAACAATAACAGCTTTTTGAGATAAAATTCAGATGCATACAATGGTTTTAAAAAAAAAAAAAGCTATTGATCCACAATGACTTTGTGGAAGATACTTTCTCTGTTTTTCTAAGACTGTTTTCTGATAACTCAGTGGAAAATCCTCAAGGCTTTTCTTGAAAAACACTGATATTTTTTCTGTATCTATATATTTCAACTTTTTTTTTTTTCTTCTTCATGCCATTACAGATCTTAAAGACCTCATATCCTCTCACACTATGAGAATTTAAACAAGCCCGTGCAAGACTCTCAGTGATACTCTGAGCTGTGAATGTGTCTTCATTTCTACATTTCATGCAAGTCCTATATCATACTCATTTAATGATACCTAAAGCTGTATTAAATAATACTACAATATAGCAAACTGCACAGCATTGCAAGAGCACAGGTTTTCAGAGGGAAAAAGGTGAAAATCAATCAAAGAAATTCCAGAACTTGCAAAGAAGCAACTCTGTCAGAGTGACATTAGAACTGATGGTTGTACAATAGTCACTGTCAGCATCAAGATGTACCTGATGATCTCCTGGTAAATCTCACTGGAAAACTTTGTCAAGTTCGGTCAGGAAAGTGAACCATGAATAGTCTGTCATGTTTACAAAAACATTGTTTGGTTTGTTTACAACATCTGATTTATTTTCCCAATTCCATAAAATACATGGCAAGAAACAAAATCAATTTTGTCTTGCATCTGTCACCATGAATTAAAGACTTTATTCGATGTAAATGTTTCAGAGCAGTCACTTAACTGATCAGATGGATGGGTTGACCATTTTTGCTTTTCTTTCAAGCTTCAGACACTTACCAAGTAACCTGGTTATCTGACCAACAGCTTTACTTCCTGATTTAGATCCAAACTGCAATGGTTCTGCAGTGATCTGATTCTATTGGCCAAAATTATACATGAAAATAATTCAAACTACTCAAAAGAGAAAGAGTCCAGACCAGTCATTCTGGTTTTGATTATACCTTTCAGCTTTCTAACTACTTCTCCACCCCACCTACCCACCCCCCTATTCTTAATCCGAGGAGGGTTCCTAGTTATCATCCATTTCATCATCCTGGAATGGAGAAAAGGTGAGAAGGAGGAAGGAGGAGGGAATGGAAGTAAAGAAGAGAACCCCAACTATTTGGTACTGGAAAAAAATCTGGAAAAGTAGGAAGCTGGTGAGGTTAGCAATGGTTTGATAAAAGCTATTTTGTAGCAAAGCTGCTTACAAGAGAAGGCCATATCGCTCTTCTAAAAAACCCCAACAAAACCAATAAAACACCATCCCCCAGCCTCCCCAAAATACATTGTTAGATGAAAATGTCTTTACATTGCCAGCTGAGGGACAAAATTTTTTGGTGATATTACCCATTAGATCCCTCTTTAGAAACCTGTTCACAAAACCTCTGTAAAAGGCACCTTTGCAAGGCGTAAGGAAGTCATTTGAGTAACAGACTTCACCATAAAGAACACCACAAGAGTGGAAAGAACTATCTGATCAGGGTCTCCTGGGTAATGATACAGGGGAACTTCCGCCACACGTTCAGCTGAATTTTATAAAACCTCCCATGGAGTCAATCAATATCTTTCATCCAAGAGTTAAATCACAGGAAACCTGCACTGTCTGTCAGGGGCAGCCCTGAAGTCAGGCTGGAGGCCGGCCGCGCATGCTGCCTTCAGCGGAGCTAGAGCACATCCTCGGAGGCAGAGGAGCGCGTCGGTGCGAGCTGCCAGGCGGGCTGCTGCCAGGCAGCAACCCAGTGGGAAAGGAGCAGCTTTCAGCGGACTACAGGTTTACAGCCACTTCCAAAGGCTGCGGTTAGTCTGCCGGACAGGTACAGCCTCCAAGCAGAGAAGGTCTCAGCATATGGCTTCTTCAGGTGCACAATTGTGCCAGTTGTGTGTGAGAGTTTTTTAGAGGAAACATAAGGCAGGTATTCAGTTGGTGCTTTAGCGCACTCTGTTTCAGGCCAGAACAGCAAAAATGGTTTCAAAATAGCTTCTTTGCAACACCTTATCTCTTTCATGATCCCATAGAACAAAGCAAGTGCGTAAAACATAACGCCTATAAAAATACAAAAGCAAGAATGGAAAAATACCATCTCAAGCCAAAAGGTGTTATTCAGATATTACACGGAGCAGAGATAGTAAACAAGAATAAGCATGCAACAAAAAAGGAACACAGTTGAGTAATTTCTTCTGATTTTTTAAAATGGTCATCAGAATGGCAGAGTTATGTAACACGAGATATGGTCAGCAACAGAGAGATGAATTTCGGACACTTAGAGGTAGGTGAAACTTGTCTGGGCCAAGAAAAAAGATTTTTCATTTTTCTTACATAGAACAATTGTTTCTTAATTTTCCAGGCATTCTTCTATTCCAAGCCAAGGACTGAGCTGCTTGATCCAGCTGTAGTGTTTTTATAATATCCCACCATCACTACTTTAAAAAAAAAAAAAAAAAAAAAAAAAAAAATCTTTCAAAATTTTCTATTTAACTGACTAGTTAAAAGATAATAGCAGCTGTACATCAGTATCACCATGCTCATCAGCTCCCCTCATTTCCTCCAGGATGACCCAGAGGAGATCAACAGCAGCCAGAGAAGCTTTTTCAGATGGAAGGGTCTGCAAACCCACAAACTGTTAGTGTTCCAGACCTCTCAAATTTATCCAATATACATCTATGCATAAAGATGGTCACACACTCACTGTCACTTGCCGTGGGGCACAAAAGCACATGGTGGAGACAGATGGTACTTTCCAGACCTCTTAGTTATGACAAGTGAAGAATCTAAATAATTGTGTGGGGATACACTACTGCACCCTGTTCAACTATATACAGCCTATGGTAAGATCTATTGCTCCTGAAGGATTTTTTCTTGACTTATAAAGTATTTTTATTGTTTACTTTGAACATATCTGCACTTTCCTTTTAAAGAGTTATTCGGGAACACACATAACAATTACTGCTAATGTGTGCTATTAAAGCTGGTAAAGAGTTTTAGGCTAGCATGCAATCAGAGCCTGTGCAGCAGTCTGCTCTAATGCAAGACAGGCACAGGCCTTTAGCATTCCCGGTATGAAGACTGCAGAACTAGGACACTATTCTTCTAGTTCTTTTCCTCCCAGGATGGAAAAGTGATGCACAAACCTCTCAGCTGGGCTTGAGGAATTCATACCACCATTTAGTGCTTTAAGCCCGACTGTGCTGTTGTGTCTAATTGGTCAAATGGGAGATTAGAGACCAGAGGGAAAGGAATAAAGAGACTAGCCTGGAAAACAGGAGATGTGAAATTGCTGTTTCAACCTTTCCACAATCTCCTGCCTGAAAAAGTTAAATATTTTGGTAGGAATGTCCAAGGGAATATCTGAAAGTCAAGTCACGGGTTGGAGTCCTTGCTCTGTTCTGTGTGTCCACAAATAAATTGTACCCAGCCCCCAGAGAAGTTTTTGTGCATATATTTCAATATAACCTATTTATCAGATGCCCTCACTTTCCATTTGCATGTTTCCCAGGAACAGATTTTTCCTTATGTTTGTTTTAATTTCAAAACAAACTAGGACATTAAGATTTCTGTCTCAGAAATATACTTGGAAAAATAAAGAGCACAAGATACTTCCAAGATTTGATGGTTATGAGCTGAGAAGATGACTTTCTGGAAATATTCCATGAAATTTCAGTAAGCATCCATCATTTACTAGAATATTTGTAGAATGTAAACACAGAAAAGTGAGTGACAGAAGGAAAGTGAATTCATCATGAGACTAAGCTGCAAATTCAGTATTTCTTCAGTGAGCTCTGGCACAACATTGCATCCTGAAGCCAGCAGGGACTCCTGATATACCCCTTTAACACTACTTATCTTCATCCCACGCAAAGAAGTGGTTCATGTCGATAGTAACCTTCTTCCTTGTGCTAATTCTGCACCACCTGACCATCCTACTTACACAGAAAATGGACAGTTTAAAAGACAGCAAAGAAAGGAAGAATAAATGTTCAGTGTTCAAGACAGCAAAGGACTGAATGGTATGTTAAACATTACTTTTTATATGTTCATTGAGTGTACTGATTATTTAAGCTATGCATTCATGAACTTTAGGCATGTCTAAACAAAGTTTTTGAAAGGATCTCAATAATTTTATCATATTCATAGTATGGATGGAGTAAGAAATTCCAGATCAGCTTAAATCAAGTGATTAGGGAACAAAACAGTAGGTAAGATTTATATTTAAAAAAAATATAGGGTCATACATATAGCAAATAATTTCTCAGCTTATTCTTAAACGCTGTTGATTCTAAAGGAATGCAGCTCAGTGGAAATGGTGCCGTTACAAATCTGGCCATCGGGACACTCCTGCACAGCGAGGCAGTCCCTGATACATGTAGAAAAATATTAAGCGGTTTCAATAACGGAACACGAATATGAACTGCACCTGGACCACCACAGGGGCTGAAGGCTTCTCTCCACCTTGATCATTAAGTCCTAGTCTCTACCACACAAGAGAAATTGAAAAAGTGAAGGGTTTCAAGCACAGATGAAAGAAATACCAGTCAAGGAAGAAGAGAGGAGGAAAGGAAGGAAGATAAAGAGAACATGAAGCACTCCAGAGAAGTAAAGAACAGAGTACATAGTGCACTACATCCAGGTACACATGGAGCTAAAGGGAGGAAGATGTCCTTCTATTCAAGTTTTCTTAAGAAAAGCAATCCCACAAAAATGAATGCTGAGGAGCACAAAGTTGGCATGGACCTCAGTGCTGAGGCTGAGAGACCATGGTTTTACAAGCAGAGCTAAGGTCATGGATCACAAGGCAGATCATGAACAACTTTCCTTTTCATCTTGGGTAAAAGGTGATGTGATTTAATTGCAAAACATTAATTCTCTGCTGGGAATCCGAATATGCATATCCATAATTATTCTCAACACTTGGATTTTCTAAGTTTCTAAAATAAATGTTTTTTTTCTCCCAGAGACTGGCAGCATGGTCCAGGGACATGGCCAGCCCTTACAATGGCACCTATGTTACTTATATATGAAGTCCAGACATAAGTTAAAGAGTAAAACCTAATACTCCCTCAAAATTTCAGCTTTAATGATATAGCAACACTGTTTCAAAATGATACACATCAAGTCCCAGTCTTTTGAAAAAATGACCTCTCAGAGACCTTGCTACCTATTACATAAGCTTAGAAATGTTTTGATATGGCAGCCCTATAAATCTACATTAATAACCAAAACCTGGTTTAAGACAGACAAAAACTAAAAGCTTTTTGCCTTCCATGACTCATTCTCTGATTGCATTTCAGTTAGTTTTCAATTAAAACTTGATTGCATTCATTCTTAAATAGTACATATTGAAAATTTTTGGCCATTTTCTTTCAACTGTACAACAGCATTTTTATTCCCCTATGAGTTTAACAATACATCTGTGTGTATCCTCCCACTGCTTCAGATCTCCACTCCTCATGGCGTAAGAGAGGTAAATTAGTGCAGGTTGTATTCGTGTTTCTCCAATTTCATGTTAGATCTGACAGAAGGAATAACTATACACTTGTCATGCTTTCTCAGGCACTTAGTCCTTTTATCCCAAGTCCCAGACACCTTTCGTTAGATTATGCTTCTCCTATAACTTTGATCTCCCTTTACAAAAGGCAGACAGCTACGCTGCACAGGAACATGAAAAAATCCTGAAAAATAGCCTCTAAAATATTGTATCTTCCTTCCCTACTTTTATTTTTATATCTCCCATTCTTTCTGTATTTGCCATAGGGTTCCCCATAAAATATCTGGATGAAAAGTAAACATTTTCAAATTAATTTCTCACACTGAAAAGTCCTTTTTCCTCAGATAACCCCAGGGCACTAATAGGATCTTTTTATATATTCCTGCTTGTCTTCCCTTCCATCCATTAAATCTCTAGATCAAGGGTTCTTGGACTCAGTTTGCACAATCTTATCATGCTGTTTTCTTAATTTAAATGCTTGTCTTCACTCCAGAGTCTAATACTTCATCTGTTCATTGCAAGGCTCCTTAATTCACTGAGTTGATTAAACATTTAAAAAATATATATATTAAATATTCATAAGAATCAGTCATGTGTCCCCCCTGCCCTGATTCTAGCCCTGGAGAAATATAAACAGCCAGTATGCTTGATTAGTGCAGTCATAAAGGCATCTTCCTCTCTCCCTTTTCCTACATCAAAATAATTTTCCTTAACATTTCACTGGGTCACACCAGAATATTCGTTCACTTCTACACTGTTCTCATCCATTGCAATTGTATTTCCCCCATTCATCAGATGCATGCTTGAGAGAATGTTCTTAAGTCAAACAGCCATACTGCTGTATCTCTAAATACTGGCCATAGTGATACACATTTTTCTCCCTTTTGAAAAACTGGTTAGTTGTAAATCAGACCAACTAATAGAATGGCAGTGTAATAAAACAACTATTTTTAATTGATATGCCTCTTTCCTGAACACCAGCTAATATGAGTTACTCAAAATGGATGAAGATTCACAGAGATAAATACAAATGTTGACCAAAGTCTGAGAAATGTCTTAGCATACATCATAAAATCACAGAGTGGTTTGGATTGGAAGGGACCTTAAAGATCCTCCAGTGCCACCCCCTGCCATGGGCAGGGACACCTTCCCCTAGCCCAGGTTGCCCAAAGCCCCGTCCAACCTGGCCTTGAACACTGCCAGGGAGGGGGCAGCCACAGCTTCTCTGGGCAACCTGTGCCAGGGCACCACCACCCTCACAGGGAAGAATTTCTTCCAGATATCTAATCTAAACTACCCTCTTTCAGTTTAAAACTGTTAACCCTCATCCTATCCCTACCCTCCCCATCTTTCCTGTAGCCCCTTTAAGTACTGGAAGGCTGCCATAAGGTCTCCCTGGAGCCTTCTCTTCTCCAGCTGAATCCCCCCAACTCTCTCAGCCTGTCCTCACAGGGGAGCTGCTCCAGCCCCTCATCATCTTTGTGGCCTCCTCTGGACCTGCTCAAGGAGGTCCGTGTCCTTATGCTGGTGCCCCCAGAGCTGGGCACAGCACTGCAGGGGGGGGCTCACGAGAGTGGAGTAGAGGGGGAGAATCCCCTCCCTTGCCCTGCTGGCCACACTGCTATTGATGCAGCCCAGGACACGGTTGGCTTTCTGGGCTGTGAGCACACATTGCTGGCTCACAGTCAGTTTTCCACCCACTAATACCCCCAATACCCCAGGGCCACTCTTAATCCACTCGTCGCCCAGCCTGTGTTTGTACTTGGGACTGCCCCAACCCATGTGCGGGACCTTGCCCTTGCCCTTGTGGAACTCCATGAGGTTTGCATGTCCCACATCTCCAGCCTGTCCAGGTCCCTCTGGATGGCCCATCCCTTCCCTCCAGGGTGTCGGCCGCACCACACAGCTCAGTGTTGTCAGTGAACTTGCTGAGGATGCGCTCAATCCCAATGTCTTTGTTGCTGACAAAGATGTTAAACAGCACTGGCCCTAACACTGACCCCTGAGGAATGTCATTCATCATCACTTTCCATTTGGACATTGAGCCATTGACCACAACACTCTGAGTGTGACCACCCAGCCAATTCCTTATCCACCCAATGGTCCATCCATCAAACCTGTGTCTCTCCAGTTTAGAGACAAGGATGTTGTGTGGGACAGTGTCAAAAACTTTGCACAAATCCAGGTAGATGACATCAGTTACTCTTCCCTTATCCACCAGTGCTGTAAGCCTGTTCTAGAAGGCCATCAAATTCATCAGGCACAACTGACAGGAATAGTATGCATTAAAGCACAGGACTAAACTGGGACAGCTTAGTGGACACGCACTTTATCCTGCCATGAGGAGCAGTAGTGGTAGTCTCCAAGAGAGGGGAGATCTGGGAGCAGTCATTTTCTAAAACCACCACAGGTATGCTGCTGAAAGCTGATACCTGCCATCACTTAAAATCTGCTGTCCTAAGACGCATCCTAAGTCACCCAAGTACTGCGTACACATGCTGGCTTTGGCTTCAGGTAGACTTTCGGTTGATTAAAAAACATTGCTTCATGTTCACATAATATGAAGAGATGGGAGTACAGAGGAAAGATAAACAGCACCAGAGGTTATTCATACTCAGCAACCTCCTCAGTTTATCATCTAATTTCAGCACTGTTATATTCAAGAAAATTTCAGCAAAATCAGTGGAGCTAATTTTAACTCAGTCACCTTGCTGAAAGGCGCAATCTGAGGTGCTTTTCTGAAAATGGATCTGGGTGGGCTGACCTGTTCTCCGACATAACTGAGTATACCATCAGATAATAAGCATGAAATCCAGCTCCAGCAGAAGTCAAAGGGAGTTTGTCTTCAATGAAAGAATATTTCCTCCTCAAGCCTTCAGCAGTGCTTTGTAAATTATGAGACGTCTGACCACCTGCTCCGCTGCTATATATGGTCATCAAATACATAATGGAAGAGTGGGCAGTTTTACACTACTATGCTTTTTTGTTTCAGAAGCCTACAGTTCTGATTCTTGTTTGGAATAAAACGCAAATTGAGTCACAATCTTAAAGCTCTCTCTAGGGAAGCAGCCTCATTTCCTAGGCAGAGGGAAAAGCAGTCAGCAGAGAATAGCAGTGTTCCTGGAGATTTCCAAGGCCCTGCAGGAGACACCATTCATGCTTGCAATATCCCTTTTATCCCAGGACTGACTCTTGCAGTCCAGTCAGGTAACTTTCAATTCAACTTTAGTAACTGAAAATACAGTTATATCTTCCTCCCACATATTATACTTCTAGAAAGAAAAAGGGACTGTAAAAAAGTCTGACTTAAAACAGAAAACTTTAGATCATTACACCAGAGTTTCCATCTCAGTTTTTTCTAATAAAAAACTTTATTTCCAGCAGAAGCACAGTTTAAAAGTATGTTTGCACTTTTTAATATTTTTTTTTCCTGTGTTAAAGAGAATTACATTGTTTAGGAAGCTGGTTATAAAAGAAGTTTCTTTGTACTGAAATTTCTTTTATTGTTGCTTTGAATCCTCAGTTCAAGAGGTCAAGTTGCCCTTTACAGCTAGTAACAGTCTCAAATATCCACTTTCCAGATTTGTAGCAACATGCTACCTCACCCTGCTGCTACAGCTTCTCTAAAATACACACTAGTCAGGACCACTGTATACTACAGAACTCTACATTAACGGCAAAATTATTCAGAGTCTCCAATGTGGTTCAGGTTGCTACTATTGAATATAGATGTCATGTTTAAATAAGTACTGTATTAAAGCAGTGAGTGGCTTTTGATTGTTTCCAAACTTTGAGGTATTTTCATGCTGTAACTATAGTTGCACCACAAACACATAATTAATATTTCTCTTCTGCTTCCACCTTCTCTCCTTTCTCCTCATCCCCCTCCTGCTGCTGTAATTCCTTCCCAGCTGCTATCCCACCCAGCTCCCTCTGATTTGGAGCCACCACCTGACAGAGGCAAGATTTAAAAGCTGAGTTTGTCTTTTTTTCCATCAAGAGCAATCACAGCTGCAAGTTTCAGAACCCACAGAGGCTTTTAACTGTAACTTTTTATTAGAAGTGCTAAATTGGGAGTAATAAAAATTCCCAATTTAATAGCTTAATAAAAAGAGGAAGTTAAAAGCCAGCATAGCTGTGGAGGAGCAGCACTGAGACTGGAGGTGCCAAATATTTGGCTTTTAAATGGCTAGGCTTTCTCCTCTATTTTATGATTATAAGGAAATGCTCTCCAGCGAGATGCTTTGGGGATAGACAGATTTCTGCTCATGAGCTGAAAGATATCACTGTGTATTTAACTGTACACATACAAACATCAAGGCTACTCCTCAGATGCATTGTTGTTATGTATGGGTGCCTTTTGCACAGCAGTTGGGACCAAAATGTACTTTATGTCCTAGCTAGGATTTTCTAACGTATTCTGCAGCCAGACCTGAGGCCAGGCTCTTGGAAAGAGCAAAGTATTTATCTATGAATAAGGCTTTCTGGGCTTTGGAAAACTGGCTTTTTATATTATATATGTTTAAAATCTGACCCTTATATCTTGTAAGAAATTTGGGGTTGTTTTTTAGGAATAAGGTAGGCTTCCAAATTTGTTTTCCAACAGCAAGGGGCAACCGTGGCATTCAGTGAAGTTGCAACTGGAAGACTACAGCCAAGTAGCCAAAAGTAATCCATATTTCTACCAATGTCACATAAAAAGGCCAGACTTCCAGATCCAAATATTACCAGATCTCCACGATTTTCTGCCTGGTAGTGCACTATGTTTTCATTATTCTGCACTGCCATAAATATTAAAGTTAGTTTAGTCTTATTTTCAGATGTCAGATCTCAGTCTATCTCATCGGAACCGTATTAGAACCAGTAATCATAGCACAAAACCAAAATCAGATTAAAAGAAAAAAAAATGTAAGAGGAAGTCAGGACAATCCCTATGCATATTAATATGTGGTCATTAGTTACTCTGGCAAAAAGATGCTGCATGGTTACGTTTATCACCTTTAGCCAGAACACTCACTCTCCTGCCTGATTCCCCAGCACAGTGGGAAGCTCCCTGCCAGCCAGCCCCTGAGCATGCTGAGCCTACAGCAAGTTTCCTGGGGAGGCTGCATACCCCTCATGGCCCCAAAGGAGAGGGTAGAAGAGCTTTTTGTAAATCACACCACTGCCAAAGCAAAGCCCAACAAATGCTGAACACTAGTCCCTGTCCCCTGTGCGAGCCCAGGCCAGGGTGGAGCTGGCTTCATGAAAAGACAAGGACAGCCTCAACTCTTCACACTACCTGATGATGGTTATAGTACTCGCATGTGAGGAGATCCTCACAAAAACAGACTCTTTGTGCTGAGGTGATGTTTCTGACTCCCTTTCCTCCTATCATTCTCCCCACACACAGCCAGCTGCTTCCCCCACCCAATTTCTCCAAGGATAATGAAGATTTACCAAAGCAAAGTACCCCTGTTTGACTTCCCTGAGGGGTTTCCCCTCCCATTACCTCATCAGCTTGTCCCTTGTTGGAAAAAGCCAAGAAGACATGACAATGCCAAGTCATGCAGCACAGATGCATCTCAGCACCTTGTAGAACGATTGAGAACTGGAAAGAGTGATTACAGTAGAAGAGTTTATAAGTAGACTTGTATGCAGACTTGGATAATCCCAAATATGTTCTGCATTTGGCTCAAAACCTCTGAATATTTTGAGCTTAATTTAAAACCAAACAAAAAAACCCAAACAAACAAAAAAACCACACACACAAAAAAACAAACAAACAAAAAAAAAAACCACCAACACACCAAACCTCAACAAAAAAAGATAGGAAAAAGTTTCAAATGTCAAAAATTGCAATGGTACTGAAATGAATGCTTCTTCCCATGCCTTTTTTTTTTTTTTTTTTTTTTAAAGAAAGTCCAGGAGTCAGCTTTGTGGTCCATAAAAGCCTTCATATTGCATGCCTCAAACAACAATGAAAGAGTATTTTTTGAGAAGATCCAGTCTGGTCAGAAGTCATGTATGTGCACAGCTATACATGCCAACTACAATTAGCAAAGGCCTAAGAAACACATTAATCTAAGTGACAAAATATTTTTTTATTTAAAACAAACTGACAAATCTGCAACATTTATCTAAATAAGGACAATTTATTTCTTTTTTTTTGGAGAAGGAAGAACAGACTTCAGCTAGGTTGAGGCACTTTTCCTCTGCAATATTAGAGGGTGCTCTCAGTATGTAATATCTGCTTAGAAAAAGTTGTTTTAACTATTTCCATATGCTAAAAGAAGGCTTTCTAGATCAGACAGTTGCTTTTCCCCATACTGAAAGCTATAACTAGAGTTTTTAGCCTTCTGAAGGTCCAGATGAAGCAGTCCCAAAATGTTATACAAGGAATTTTACAGGTTCCTTTAATGACTCCATTAAAAAGTGCTTATTACTGTGGGAGTACACGAAAGTTAACAGGCAGAAATTATTCAGAGCTATATAGCATGCAGAATGAACTATCACCATATCAAAACATCAATCACTGCTGGATGCCACCAGAAATGTATAAGAAACTGTTCAGGGAGAAGGAAACTTTGAGGAAGATTAAACTAAGTGAACAAGCCTTGCGTCAGTCCCTGAGGGTCACAGAGATCTGAGAGACAGCGTGAATGAAGAGACACAAGCCCTCCACTCAGGCAACTCTGCTGCCAGTCTTAGCAACGCGCCTTCAGGGAATGAGCAACTCAGATGTGGTTGCTGCTTCCAGCCACGCTTTCTGGTTTAATTGTCAAAAGCCTCCAAGACTCTGTTCCCAGCGCTCTTCTCAACGATGTGTAGATATATATATGTCTGTCTCTTGATTCTTCCACACAAGAACATTCCCATCCAACCCTACTCCGAAAGCAGTTGTTTCACCCATTTTAGTATTTGTCACTTGAGAAGTTTCTATTCCCTCCTCTACTAGCAACTGCTGGCCAGTAACCTATGTTAGTTCCTAACCTTGGTTAATTCCCTCTTAAATGACATCTCACTGGGCAATGAAGGCAGACCATATTTCAAAACATGCCATGTACATTAGCAACACCTATGAAAACAGAACAGTGTCAACTGCCACAACGAAGAAGGGAGCCCATACAGTGTATTATTAGAAGTCTGAAGCTTACACTAATTAAAAGAACCAAATAGAGCAAATAACACTTCCAGTATTTTTCCGCTTAGTTCCTTTCAAACTCAGGTAAATGAACATTACCCTGTTTCATTTTATTTTTATAAAGCCTAGCTTCTGAAAATAGTACTGTTATCATTAAAATGACTTTACATAAATTCCCTTTATAAAGACTATCACAGACATTTGATGTGTTTTCAAGAACTTCTGGCATCTCTCTTTTGATGAGTTTTGTTGTTCTTTGCTTGATTCTGGGAAATCTTTGCATACCTGTTTTGGATTAGAGGATAGAGTTTTCTGATAGTGCAAAGGGTATCACTTCCATTTCAGTAGCAGATGAATAAAAATTCTTATGGCTTATATAAAGAAATTAATTTTCAATAGGAAAAATATTACTTTGTTGAAACAGATACTTTTCTAATAAATTTTCATGAAGATTTTATCAGAAAAGGCCTCTGAGGTTCATGATTAAATTCACACAACATAAGCAGGTCTGTTGTGGTCCCTGAATGACCAACCCAAACCTACATTTATACAGAATGAAAAAGGTCCTAAGGAAAAGGAAGTCCATAGTTTCTGGGGGAAGACACTCACCATGATGCTAGACTCAGAAGTTTTGGCCCTCGCTCTCTGTCAGACAGACAATATTAGCCTCCCAGAGTGCTCTATGCTTAAAACCAGAATGACAGCATTGTCTTCATTGCTTTGGCGGTCCATACACACCCCACACACCCCCAGATAATATCAAACATTTTCAAGTTTCAAATTCATTTCAAACACAAGTGGAGAATTCTAAAAAATCTGAACTATTTTCTTAAGTTCTCTTTGGTGACTCCTAGAGCTGGTCAGTAGAAATTTTTCCACTGCTCTTTCACACATAGACACCCAATATACCCAGGTTCTTTTCCTCATTATTTCACAGTGATGATTTTTCAGCTCTCAGTTTCTCACACAGGCTGGCCTAACTCCCAAAAGGGTGTTTTTTCCTATTGTATCACATTTTACAAAGCTTTCTCCACAGCTTGCTGTAACTGACAACTGCTGGATTCCTATGTGTAAAATTCTGCAACCCTGGCAAGACCATTTAATTGACTTGTGGTCATGGATGAGATGCCAGGTAGGTCTGTGTAGAGTAGGAAAAATATCATGGTGTTACAAAAATGCAAAAGATGGAAAAAAACAGGAACTGGTAATTCTATGTCAATAAATTTCAAGGACATCTAGAAGCAAGAGTATATAATTAAAGGGCATAATTGTGCCACTGGCAACCTGATCTCAATTAAGCAACCCTTCTTAAAATTATTTAAATAAAATAGACCGTGAAGACAACCGGTTTTTAAAATCATACTTTCAATGAATTTTTAAGGTCTAGTCACAGGCTATCCAAAAAGCACAGTTTTCCACCTCTGATCTTTTCTGTTATTTACAGCTCAGGCATATTATTTATACATAACTACAACTCTCCCTACTCCTTCCGCCCAGAAGAGTTCCTAGTATTTAAAACATGTGTTAAAGGGCTGGTGATAGGATGTTAAATCTATTTTTGTGCTTGTAAATACTGCTTTGCTCAGGGGAGTTGAAGCATTTTGGAAGCCAGCTTTATTTGGCATTCCTATTTTGGAACAAGAATAGTCAAATGCCAGGCATATCATCTAAGCAAAGCAGGAGTTCCCTCCCAATGCACACCACTAGTATCAAGCTGAGGAGAGTTATCTCTGCACATAGCCTTTCAAAAATAGTCAACTACCATTACTCTTGTCTCATGAATATTAGCAACTTAGTACATGAAAAGCAGCACAATATGCTTCCAGGAAAAGATACACCCCTCATTCCTCTCGTAATACCTCAGAATAATTCACACAGCAAGGAAGTTTCAGACCAGTAACTCAGTAATAAAGATGTATATCTTTGATGGAAATGTCATATAATTCCCGTGTACCGCAAGCAGGTAAACTGCTACTTCTTATCACTCTTTCTGTGCCTGCTGACACCTACCAAAGAGCTTGCTGTCTTTGACAGTTGCCTAGATAAGGAAAGATGGTGGACCATCTTTATTTTGTCCAGGCTTCCACCTATGGAAGAATATTATCATAGATGGAACTCAGAGACTCTACTGGCTCACTCTTCCCCTCAGTTTTCCAAACTGTTTTTTCCATCTGCTTCTACATATTTTTCTGAACATTACCATTTGTGCTAAATATATTGCCAGACACAAGGCAGTATATTAAATGAAATAGCACATACAAATGCATGCACATGTATTTTTAGCAGTCTGCTTCTGTTTTTCTGTAAATAACAAAGCACACCAAAATTTAGGAAGAAAATTCAAATGCTGTTAAGTAACTAAATAGAAACATGGAATGTGACAACCGAAAAAGCTATGAGTGCTTGAGAAATGGTATTGGAATACCCAAGGGTCTTGAGAAAATGAGTAAAAGGTCTGAAATAAACAGGTGCAACTCAGTGAGGATAAATGCAAAGTATTACAGTTAGGAATAATCAACTAACAAAAAAACCCCAAACAAACAAGAGGGGGAACCAGTGCAATAAGCACCAATTTTCCAGATTAGGATACCAAAGTTACAATAGATCAGCAATTGACATCAGCATTATCATATCGCTGCTCAAAGAGAACACTATATTAGGAAACATAAAGAAAGTAACACAGGTAGTAACAAAGCAATTCCTCTATCCAGTCTGATAGTGTCTCAGTTGGAATATATCATCTGAGCACTGCATTTGAAGAAAGATTCAAATCAACCACAGAATGTCCATAGGAGAACAGTAAGAATGACCAGAGACCTAGGAAGATGTCACGTAATTACAGGTCTATTGAAATGCCCAAGAAAAAACTTGACAGAATTAGGATTGTATAGTCTCTGAAAGAGCATATAGTCTCTGAAAGAGCACTCTTCTATGATTCTGATTCTAAGTCTCCATGTATGAGATACAAAGGGGAAGAGAAAGAGTTAATAAATTGTCCTCTGAGGGCAGAAGGAATAATAGGCTTCAGATTCAGCAAGAGATAGTCAGGCTAAGAAAACTTGTGCAGCAAGGACAGTTAACTGATACATTGCTTTAGCACTGAAGGAATTTGAAGAACATATTACGGGAACGTTTATCAGGAAAAATGAGGTAGAAGTTACTTTGCCTTGTGGAAAGGTATAGACTAGATGGTGTCTTGGGTTTTTTCAAGCCAAACCTCCGCAGAATTTGCTGTGATGTTTTCAAAAGCTGTGTATTTATCTGCAAATTTCCACATTTACTCCCATCCATGTTAGTCAGATTCATTGGTATTTTCTTCTTCACTTAAATCTTCTCTCAAAGCTCTGTGCCATGGTCACTCATCTTTATAACTGAATAGAAACCTGTCTGGACACTGTAAATATTTGCCCTTCTCCTAGACTGAGCCCAGCACCCTCACAGGAATCACAGCCTCCACAGCATAAGGAGTAAGAAGTTGTGACTGGAAAACCAATCAGACAGAAACCTTCCACTGAGACTGGATGCTGTACTTATTTCCTTGGAGTGTTACCACAGTAATAATTCACAGCTATGTTCAGTGGAGCTGTATAAAGATTCTTGGCTTTCAGGGTTTCATTACAAAACTGCAAGCACACAAAATTAATCAAATGTTTCGGCAGACCAGAGTGTTTTAGTATTAAGACTCTCTGATTAAATCTTGAGAGGGGAAAAATAAATATATTATTTTAGGTAGGAATTAAACAAAATGTGACTTGATGTGTAACCACTTCAACTGTTAGCACCTCTATGTTTTATCAGCAAAATGTGTTAGAAATAGGCTTGAACTGGAAACTGGAATATAAATATCCAGTTTGAGAGGAGCTGGGGTTTAAAACTGAACCTGGATTTTCATTTTACAAATGAAGCCTCTCTGTAGTATTTGTCAAGCTACAGGCAAAGCATCTAAGAACTTTGCCAATTTTCCTACTTAAGAACAATATTTATTTATAAATTAAAACATTTAAAAGTATCATTTTCAAGTTCCTTTCTTGTCTCTCTTGCCTCTATTTCTTCCATATTATTTGTTTTCCTCCAGATTCCTGGACAGCTTCCACTGGAGTGGAACAGATCTCAGTCCTTACATTTTCATTTGTATTTTCCCCAGTCAGTAAAGATACTCCCTAACAAGCCATGCATCCAAAATACCAACTTGGCTATTCATTTATTGCATGAACTGGAGGAACTTCACCTCTCTGTTCACCTTCCTAATGTATCCAGTGAAAGAACTGGCTCTGAATACAGTATCTCCTGAGATCTCCAGATTTCACTGCAATACAAATAACTCATACAGTCCAAATCCACCAATCATGCACTCCTGCAGAAGGAAGTTTGAATCATAAATCCTCTCCACTTGTGCTCAGAAAGTTTGTTTGCTTTTACTGTATTTCATACATCGCATGCTGTCTTCTGAATTCAAGGGCATTTTCAAAATGGACATTTTTATGTAGGCCAAGGAGCTCTTAGACAACATTATAAAATTAAACTAATGATCTGGGCAGTGTCCTTTAAACAGAAGATCAGAAGAGAGAAGGAGGTTTTGCTGTGCCCTTAAAATGAATATAAAGGTATAAATAATATCCCAACCTCCAAGCCTGGCTTTTGTTCTAATCTAGAGAATCAGCAGGATAACAGTACAGGTTTTGAAAAGAACAGACAGAGTGATGAATCGCCTGCTATAAAATGCATTTGATCCACGTGTCTAGCTTTTGTTACCATTAGTTGGAGATATGCAGATATATCAAGTGAGACCACATACTGGTGTAATTGTGTTGTGACACAAGAGGATACAGATTCATGAGATATTTCATATTAATTAAACAGTGCTATGAATCAGATTGAATGCATTAGATTTGCGTAAGATCGTAGGATACAAACTTCACAGGCTACAACATGACATGAGGGAAGTTAGTTGTGCTTCTGTCTCTGTGGCCAACTATAAAATTTGCAAAAGTCTATCTGCACTTTTCCATCCATGGAGTTATCTCACCATAGTTCCAAGTGACCTTAATTTCCCCCAGGTTTCATTTTAACTATAAAGATACTCTTGGCCAATCTGTAAAATAAGGATACAGCTTCCCCACATCAAACTGTCTGGCAATGATTCACTCAATGATTCTGTAAAGCATCTTGCAAGTCCTGGAAAAACCCTGCCATAGGAAGGCAGCAGGTTACTTCCCTAGCAGGAGATACTACAAGCTATAGGTGTATGGTAGTTTGTCTCTGCATAATTTTCTGGGTGGGGGCTAGGGTTGGTGTTTTGGAAACAACAAATAAAATCTATGAATGCTTTACATGGGATTTTTGATGGGTTTTTTTTTTAAAATGAATTTCAATGAAATTAAATTTTACTGTTTCACTATTTGCAATAAAGAAGTCCAAAGCTGTATTAGTCCTCAGAGTCATAACAGAATTTCAAAATAGTTATATCTGTATATTTTCCAATAATTGATTGTGTGTGGTTACTTTTGGCTTTTTTGGGAAAAAAACCCCAAAAACTTAGCTAATTTTAAAAAAATCATAACGATTACATAATTCTCAGAGTCCAACAGGGAAAAGCATTCAGAGTAAGCAGAGGGAAACAAGTCATCTTGAAAAGGATTTACAACCCATGGAACGAGCATATGTTCTGCAAAACTGGATTAACTGATTCTCTCTTCAATAAAGTCATCAAATCTACCTCTTGTCGTTTCTACTACAATCATCTAATTCTACTCTCATATAAAATAACTAATAAGACTAAAAAGAGTTAAGCACAAATACTAATGAGACAGTGAACATCAAGTACTTTATTTTATATATTCATGTTAAACTAAAACATTTTCAATAACAGCTTTACACCAGACCCTAGCTCTGTATTAGCCATGATTAAAAATCAGAATATCATACCTTAACTATTCCTTCAGAGAAAAAAAAAAAAAAAACCAAAAACCACAATCAGGAACCAGGACACCACAGATCCTGATAATAAATTATGCGTATTCCTCATTCTGTCATCACTATATTTCTCATTCTGTTGACATTTCACTTTGAAATTGTATGATGGAAATCCATTGCTTTATGCCTGATATAGTTAAGACTTAATAGGTGCAATTGAGTTGTATCAGAATTCTAACTCAAAACTACTTTAAGAAACAACCCTTTATGGATCACAAGAAAAAAAAAAAAAAAAAAAAAAAAAAAAAAAAAAAGTGTAGAGTCCTCTTCATTCTCCAACCAAAGCCTGCCTTGCACCCCACGCCAAAGTGCCGAAGTAGGAACTGGTGTCTGTGTAAGGCAGGCTAGCAATTTTGCAGTTTTACAGCCTTACATGCCTAGCAAGAATTGTCTTTCAACCTACACCTACATATAGCCTTACCTGATCTGTAGGAAAAGTGCCCAGCGCAGGCCTTAGCAACCAAGACAGGTAGTGGTTCACAAAATACCTTAAAAGTCCTTTCTCCACTCTTCGGGATAGGTTTTTAAACTCACACTTCATCAAAGCCATGTCTCATACCATTGTGGAAAACTCCTACTATATGACTCCTAACCAATCACACCTCAAGTACCTGAATTAAATACCAGTTACCACCTCTAAATCCAATTCAATGAATTACTAATAGCAGCAAAAAAAAAAAAGTAGTTATAAATAATGAGGAATTGTAGCTTTTTCCCCCCAAGATTTTTTAAGCAGAGAAAGAAGATAAACTCACAGTCAGTGCTGATGAAAAACAAAGATATAGCTTATTTTATGTTCTTCACATCGAGAATCTCAATACTCAGAGTATCAGCTTTTCTTAAGGCATTCTCTCTACCTTAATAATGACCCAGATAAATCTCAAGTGCTACTCTTTGCATGCAGTGTACTCATGTAAGGGATAAGGAACTGACTAAATTGAACCTTTACCTCCAAGCAAACTCAGAACTCAGCTTGATGCTTTAGCCCAAAACAGAAAACGCAATAAACAGGAAAAAACACTATAGCTGTTTTACTATGACACCAGAAAGGCATTTTTAAATTCAGAAAGAGGGGAAGAAAGAACAGTTACTGCATCCATATTTTAAGAACTTGCTACATAATCTGCACCAAAACCTCTATTAAAGCTCAGTGGGTTGAGCACGCTTCTGTTTATTGCGTGTTTTGTCAAAACAATAACTCTTGAAGAAAAGTATCTGATGCATTTCTTGACTCAATTTCTTAAATATCCCTTATTCAACAGTACAATTAATCGGAAATTCTTCATCAGAAAGTATTAATATCAACTTCTTCCCTAACTGGAGTTAGAAGAAAACCCCAAACCATTAATATAAAAATGATCTATTTTATTTTTGGATTGTGAAAATTAGAAACAATTTAAGAGTTTGTTCCAATCAAGCACAGGTGAACTTTCTTAACCCTCAAATTTCTTTCTGGAAATCCCATCAACTCCAAATTAAGATGCTCCCGCAGCTTCCCATGCCATAACTGCGGAGTCGCTCAGTGTAATTTACTTATTCTCAGAATCCTAATACAAAGTAAGGAAGTGCTGCAACGCTTATACTGCAATTAGCCACTGCAGGTGGGTGTCAGTGGCCTAAGCACAGACATGTAATGATATTTAGATGCTCCAGGCTAACTCATCTCTCCTCCAGCTGCCACCCCCAAAAAGTGCGGGTGGATTACCCGTACCTCCCACATTGTATAGGTCTTCCATTGCCCTGAGCAGCCTCACCTGGGACATACATGTGTCCTCCATCTGTGGGCCCAGGAGCCCCATACAAACTCCAACCTGGGCCTTCAGTCTTAGCTTAAGCCATGTTGTAGATTCTTAGGCTTTTTATGGGGTTTTTTTGGGGGGGTATTTGAATTCAACATCAGACCTGACTTGTTATCTTACTTTTACTTGATGCCACTCATAGGAACAACTGCTGTTACCACCACTGTGTTCTCCTTGCCTGGGTCTAGTGCTGTGGCTGTCCTTGGCTCCCCCCTTGTTTTCCCTTAAGAAGTAACTCTGTTTTTACTGTTGTCTTACATTATTAGCACCACACAGATGCCTGAGATATTTCTGCATACCTGAATCTTACTTACCCCACAATCCTTTCTTTTTGTGTCCTTTCTTTTTTTGTCTAGAAAAGCATAAAAATTAGTATCCTACTCACATAACATTACAGCTACTCAAGTCCAATTGTACACTCTCAACACCTCTTCTCTATTGCTGTCTAACTATAAAGATACCTCAGCTTTTGAACTGTCTCCATTTTCATTACTGAAGCTCTATGGCCTTCAAGCAGGCTCAGAAGTCAGGTTTTAATGGAGCTGAGCTACTAAATAACTAATCATAATAGTGCTGCTTCCCTACCAGCACTACCTATGGGGTTTCTTGCCTGTATTCCCACCTAATAGCATTTTGGGCATCCTGTTTACCAGGTAGTGCAATGGAGCCTGTATGCTTACCTCAGGGCTGTAGGCAGTGGTGTACTGCAAACCCTGAGTTTGTACTCCCTAAATTACTATTCATCCATGGTTACACTGAAAGTGACAGTGTAGAAAAATTAAATCCTCTCCCTTGAGTGACAGGTTATACTCATCAGTGAACCATACTTCTGTTTAGCTTCCTTGGCACAAAATAAGTTTTGCTTTTCCATTAGCTGTCACTAAGTCTGAAAAGAAGAAAAAAAAAAAAAAAAAGGCTAAAATCAGGATAAAGGAATCATAATTCTGCTTTGGTGGATCATGGGATTTTTAGCATGGAAATTCTACTGGCTGATTTTTCTGTGTTATACTTGACCTCACATTGCAGAGCAGGAGGCTCAGGGGACTGGATAACAGGGTCTTTTAGCACTGGCTCACTGCTGTGAATCGAGCTCAGGTCAATAATAATGGCAGTTCAGTTGCCCATGATAATTTTGCTGATTGCCTCAGTCCAGGTCTGCAGAGGATCAATAGCTACAAATAGGCCATCACCACAACTGCCATTATTCAAATAAGTTCATCAAGAATATTAGATACCAAACAAAAGGTGTAATGAACCTTATTCTTACTAACAAGCTACTTCTAAGACTAGATCTAAGTCTGTGAGTGGGGTTTCTATATGCAGGAAAAATATATATTTGTTCTTTCTGCAGTGTACCTACAGCAGATAAGCAGTCATGATTCCATGACTTCAGCTTCGATATACCTTTCCTTAAATCACAGCTTTATCTTATATAACCAAATACTAGTTTCTTTCCTGAACATAAATTTATCTTTGAATAGGGAAGGATTTTCCTGTTAGCCTTAGTTTAAGTTTATTAAAGGCTGTACTGTTTAACTTAAGATTTCTCAAGATTTCTTTGGTCTCAGTTAAGCTGTAAGGGAAGAAACACAGCCAAACAACATGAACTATGCCATTTAACAATAACACAAACAGGAAAAATAAATGGATGGACATAAACTCCGTATATTTAAGAGCCAGTTTCAGGAAATCTAGTACCACAAATATTAAAACTCCATCATAATCATAGTTCTTGCACAACATCATGACAGTGCAAACTAAGTTGTATGAGTGCTTTAGCTACATCTTTTTTTCTGAATTGTTTGGCTATCTTTTGAATGTATCCTTAACTCTGAATACATTTAATCTATAATACTTGTTTATGATACATAGAAAAAACTTTGTCATGTTTAGTTTTCAACTTCCAAGAGGTATTCAGCTACAATACCAGCTTCTTTTGCCTGGGAAAACATTTTGAGTTCTAAAAATACAGCTGAATAATGGTACTGCTCTTGTGTTACGTACAAACATGGGAAAACACTGAAGTGCAAGAGGGCAGGAAGTTAAGGTTGAATATTTTAGACCTATAATAATAAGCCACAGTGCATGCACCAGAACGAGAAGGATGTGCTACGTCTTAACTTTATCTCCCCAGCCACCAAGACTGAACACTGGGAAGGCAGCATTAGCAGTTCCAAGGGGAAAAAGAGCTTTGCACTTCTGCTAGAGTGATCCCATCTGGCCTAATTAAATGATCTGCATTGACAGGCTTCTGGGGAAAGTCTCATTGTGTTCTCCCAGCTGGAGGATGAAAATGCCACTGAGGCCTGCTTGAGGAAAATAATATGGAAGTGTCTCCCAGGGAGCTGGGATGTGTCTGATGTTTTTAAATATGTAGGAGCAGCGGGTGAAGATAAAATCTCAGGAAGCAGCATCCTCAGTTTTATAAAAAGCCAGTGACCCACTTTTTGCTTAAGATAAAGGTATCACCTGCAGGTCTAGGTCCTTCATAGTGCACAAGGCCAACGAAGAACCAGAAAGGAAAATTTCCTGCAGGAGAAAATGGTACTGAAACAGAATATGAAGCACTGAATGCAAATAAACTGTGGCCGGGAACAGAATGAGTAGCTGAGAACAAGAGCAAAATGAGCAAATGATAGACTAATTATGACAGAATATGAAAAACTGCCAGCATCAAGTGCTCAGATACTGTAAGTCAGGTCCCATGAAAATCATAAGCTACTTAAACGTGGAACTTTTTCATCTGCTGCCTTCTTTTGCTGAGCTCTTGGAATCATTTTGCACTTTTTCTCTAACTGATAGTAAATGTTTTTCCCTCATGAGCATTGACTGTCACTTTTAAAAATATTGTCCCGTGGTTCCATAAGGGGGTGTTCAGGCTGGGATGCTTAGCCTGGCATAGTGGTGCACAGTACTTCTCCCTGCTTCCCCAAAAGTATTGAGTACTAGGAAGTCCATGGATTTTTCTTTACACAGATGGGGATGATTTTAGGTTTGCTTTTTAATATGCCCCAATATAGTAAGAAGGTTGATATATTTAGATCATGCAGATTTTTAATTGACATCCCCACCTGTTTACTGGTAGCAACATTCAAATAAGTCTGTCAGTGAATTCAGGCGATAAAAAGTCTTTCTTGCCATTTGTATTAATGTCTTGTTCTCATCAGTTAACTTTGTCAATTGGATTTTTTTATAAAATGTTTTGCCAAACACCAAGAATACCAGAATCACTTTAGACTGAGATGCACTCCATCTGCTTGTGAAGTGTTGTAGAGGCTGACTCTTTCCCACTGTATATACACACACTAAATAAGGTAAAAATGTTCTATTTGAGAGACTTGAACTGGAACGATGATGATTGTTTAGGTACTACAACAAAGAGGGTGAAAGTAATGAAACCAATTCTGGTGAATCCCATTCAGTTTAAAGATAACTACTTTAAAAACTGGAAGCATGGAGCTCTAGACACTTAGTTTTGTACACATCGGTATTGTGGCACATCATGTGAATAATGCACAAATTGCATAGCGCATTGACAAGGATCTTTGCATCTATATAGCATTTTCAAGCTTTGTATTACTTAGCATTCTTGTACTCATCGTGATGTAACTCCAAGAAACAGATTTATATTAAAACAGATGATCGTAGACATGGTTCAATCTATAATTTATGTGCAAACTGAGGTTTTCAGTGAATTTCAAATGAACAGCATGATGTTACGTTTGGTAGCATTTTTTTCTCGTGCTAATACCACCCTGAAACATACGCTTCTTCAAGAGGTCACTGAGTTTCATCAACTGTCATAAATTTGAAGATAAAAACCTCAGTACATATGCAGATTGCACACATCTAATGACATTTCTTTTTAACTGCATTCTCAAGTAACTGAGTAAAGCTCTAAATCTGATTACATATCTAAATCTTCAGTGTAATCTAGACGATAGGCAAACGTAACCCTAGCCATCAGGTTTTATGTTCAGCCAGAAGAAATTTGTGTGCGTGAACCTCAAGTGATGAATACATGCTATTCTTCAAAGAAAAAGCCTCAGGATGGAAAATTTGCATATGTGCATGATGCTTTACCTCATGACTGCACTCTGTATAAGCACAGATCTGCAGGAGGCACATTTGTATTTTTTAAGGTCTTTTTCTATTTGTCCAGTTTATCATAGTTCTTTTTTAACCTTCCTTTCTGTTTTAATGAATAAACTAATTAATTTTAAAATCCCTTTTTTTTCCAGTGAAGATGCAAGTCCTCTAAACTGTAAGGAATGTGCCATCAATGAAAAAAAAAAAAAAGACATGGAAATGATTAATGAATAGCTCATTAAACTGAGAATGAGACGGCTGCAGCAGAACCCTCAGTTGTGTTTCAGTATTGCTGCAGAACCTATGGCAAATCAAATTATTTCTCTGCACCTCTTCCTTTCTATCCCTTCTCTTGTTTTGACACTCATTTTTAAGGCTTCTACTATTGTCTGTATGAAGGGAACTAGGGACTAGAGCACCCACACCAGATCACGAAATGACTCAGACACAAAAACATTCATACAAAGCTACTGCTTTCACCACAGGTGTGTTCAATATTTTTTGGCAATATTGTCCACAAACTCAAGGGAATCAAATTGAAAGGCTCCCTCCTAGACCACTAGGGTTTTTTTTTCAGATGAAATTCAGAGTACAAAAAACAGATCCACCCTTTTATTTTTCTAAAACACAATAGTGATCAAAAAACCTTTATTTTAATGGATGCTAGAGTTAAGACTAAAAATTTTACAGTAAATTTCCACTTGATCACCCTAGTTCCAGGCTTGCTTAATGGCTTTAATATTTTCCCCGGCTACAAATCCATTGCCATCAGTGATTCAGAACTCATGCTTCTCCTGTTCACATGCTCTAGATATAGAGGTTCCTCCCCTTGAATTATGACGAGACTGTTGGTGTCAGCATCACTGACAACTCAGTTTCTATGCAATTAAGTTTCCCTTAGCAGTTTTGCTTGGTTAGTGCTGAAAGGAGTAAACTAAACAAACCAAAAATGTGCCTAAACTGAGAAGAGTGAAACTATGGTGATTCTGCATTTGCAGAAAAGTAGATTAGATGAGCAGGGAGATGTCATTTTATGTAGCTGCTCTTCTGTGTCCTACTGCTATACCTGAGAGTATAAAACCTAACCTAAAAAGAACTATAAATTTAATAGACTCCAGAAAATACTATCTGGCTTCTACTAGTGCTTATGCTCTTTTAATTACTAGCAAATATCCAAAACTATGTACAAAAATCCACACCTATGGTGATGTACTAGTTATTGAAAGTGAGAACATTAAGGATCATATTTTTTTTTCTCTTTATAATGGCAAGAACTACTTCCAGATCAGACATTCCCTATCATTTAATGACCAGCTAGGTTAAGTACCTCAGGCAATGCCAAGAGCATCAATTCCTCTAGCCAGTCAGCAATTGCCAGGAAATACCTGTCCCTGAAAGTCATTATCCTTAAGTATGAAATATTATACACATCTAGAAAGAGAGGATGGTGTTACACTTGCTTACAGAACTCCAGCTTTTGAGTTTCTGACCCTCTAGTTTTTAAAATTAGTGTTATACATTCTGTATGGGCATGTATATCATAAAACCACTCCTCAGGTAGAAGTGGTAGAGAATGTAGCATCAGTTTTTATTGGGGAATTGCTCCTTGGGTGTGCCTTACAGTCCTGTCTTCAAAATGAAACTGCTATCAAAAGTACATTATATTAGTGATTTTGACCCTCTTCTCAGATTTTGTGGGTACAGAGGATACGGTGCTGGGTTTAAGCTAAGAAGCAGCCCTGTTCTTTCAAAAAATTGTGGTTCTGATCCATAGAAGCAATTCATCTGGATGCTCTTTTAATTATATGAGCAGGGTGTAAGGATAACATTCTCCTGAGATTTTTGACTCAGATTTGTTCCATCCTTGCTTACAGGTTGCATGAAGTAATCTAATTGTCTTGATGTTTAGAACATACTATGATGTCCAGAAACTTCTTCCTCTCTGCCCTTACCCAGCTGTTGAGGAAGATGCAATTTGAAGTGGTCATTGGTCGGAGAATAATATCTACGCTTCAGCTGTGTGTGAACAGCATACCTAGATTTTCACTTTTATTATACACTAGCGGATTTAAAGATCTCCAAGTATTGAACACTTACAGCAATTACAAAAAGTCCAAAGGACCTATTCAATTTAGCATAAGCTACAACGTTACATTAAAATAATACTATTACATTTAATTAATGAAATACAGGAGTTTGTTTTCAGTTTAACAAAATGGTCTTAATATATTTTAGAATTATTCAACAAACACTACTTATCCAAGGACTGAAAATACTTAATTGAGGTATTCACAGTAACTTCCCACAGAAGCACAGCTGCTAGGTAGCATCTGATTACCTAAGTTCACAGTTAGAAAGCAGATCCAGCAGTCTATATGGCACTATTATTATGTGAAAATGAAAATAACAATGTCTATTTTTGTGGTTCAACATAGGATGGAACATCAGCTATTATAAAAGTGTCCTGAATGGATCCTCATTGGCTCTACAGCATTCCAAAGGGATGGCCTAATCTGCAGGCACCCCAAAGCACAGCTGAATTTGCAGTCCAGGACTCTGCACCACCATCTGTTCAGCATTTTGAACTGCCAGGCTCATCTTCTTCCAGCCCAAAAATACATTTTTTATGGCACAAACTTATTTTTCTATGAACAATTAAGGCAGCTCCAGGAGATGGATTATTATACGATGCACTTAAGTCACTGAAATGTTAATTGGATATTCTGGACCAGCCAGAAGAAAACAAGTCCATTTTCCAAAGTTTAACTGATTTAGAAGGCCTGATGAAAAACAGCACAACCTACTGTCCCCAATAAAACAAATCAAATCCTGCTCTTCTAGTTCCACAAGTGTGCACTTTATCACAGCTATATATGAATATGCATGCAGATTATAAAACTACTGGTGTATGGTAGTACAAGTAGCAGAAAACCATTTAGCATGGTTCATGGAAAATTTTCAGTAGACATCACCTGCTGTATCTTGGGAACAAAGATGTTGGGGAAAGTTGTGGAATAATATGAGTTGTGATAACAGCATATTAACAATAGTATTTCTCTTTCTAGTGTAACTAGCCAGGGTAATTTCTTAGTGCTACAATCACTAAGTGCACCCGTAAAAATAATATACCTTTTGTGAAGTCTGATTTTACACGGCATACTACTGTACTAAAGCATGGTATATATGCAGCAAGTTTCTCAGCATTTTTGAGAATATATGGCATTGCTTGTTTTAGATGTTAAATTCTTTGTACTCCTATGAATATAATGTCACAATTCCTACTGTGTATAATTTAATGATATTTAATGAACAAATTTACTGTAGTGGAAGTGACCCACGACCCACACAAGCAAGTTTTGCACTGGGGCAATCCCTATTGTGCTAGACATTGCTGTACTGTTTCTGTTATCCCAAATCAGAGGCCAGTATCTTTTTTCACTGTGATGAGCTTTTTTTTAGTGTGTGTTTTGCTGACTAGCCAATTTATATGTTAAGTCCTCATTTTTGTTTACTCAATACGTATAAATCAGAATGGTGCTTATGCAATGCAAATGAACTCTTCCTAAGTTGTGTATAATCAACTGTGGGGGAAAAAAAAAACAGCACCAGAGAAAATTCTACCCTCTATAAGCATGAGCACTGTAGTCACACTTCCCTTGAGTACATCTCCAGTACTAAAGCCAGCTGCCTACTTTCTTACAATTTTATTATAGGGAATTTGTCATGATGAAGATATTAAGCCCCCGGGCAAGTTTCCACAATTCTATACTGTGTCAATGAAAAGAGGAACAGACTGTTGGTGTAGGATTGCCCAAACTCACTCCAAAGCCCAGATAAAGAATGCAAGTGGTTTCTGATACAGAGCCTGCGACACACCTCACTCTCTCATACCAAGACCAGGTGCCTCAAAAGTCCATTCTACAGTCAACAGCTCTGTTAATTGTGACACTTGTTCTCATTTCTCACTTAGGGCTGCAATTCCAGTTAGCCTCAGCTGATACAACAAACAAAATCCCTGGTTTTGCTAGCTGTAGTACCTAGAACTTCAGCCTTTTCTTCTCTGTATTCAGACAAACCTCATAAAATCATAGGAATGGGAAAGCCTTTCAGTAGTTCTAGGGCTGAATAACTCCAGCTCTCATACCATTAGCATTCTGTAGTTAATTACGTGGTAAGGGACAACAGCAGCATATAAAAGAACACCATCCACAAGTAATCCACTATGATTGTCATGCTTTAACCCCAGCTGGCAACTAAGCACCACACAGCTGCTTGCTCACTCCCCCACCTGCGAGGGATGAGGGAAGTTATTAGAAGGACATGTGAGAAAACTTGTGGGTTGAGATAAAGACAGTTTAACAGGTAAAGCAAAAGCCACGCACACAAGCAAAGCAAAACAAGGAATCAATTCCCCACTTCCCATTGTCAGGCAGGAGCTCAGCCATCTTCAGGACAGCAGGGCTCCATCACGCATAATGGTGACTTGGGAAGATATATCTCATCACTCCAAACATCCTCCCCTTCCTTCTTCTCCAGTTTTATATTCTGAGCTGATGCCATATAGCTGGGATATCCCTGGGTCAGTCGGGGTCAGCTGTCCTGGCTGTGTCCTCTCCCAGCTCCTTGTGCACCCCTGGCCTCCCTGCTGGTGGTGGGGGCGAGGAGCAGAAAAGCCTTGGCTCTGTGTGAGCACTGCTCAGCAACAGCTAAAACATCCCTGTGTTATCAACACTGTTTCCAGCACAAACCCAAAACACAGCCCCATACCAGCTACTGTGAGGAAAGTTAACTCCATCCCAGACAAAGCCAGCACAGAGATGTTCCTTTTCTCTACTTTTTTCTCCACTTCTGGTCTAGCACAGTCCTCTCACAAGGACGTCCCTGGAAACAGGAACACTCCCACCTTCCCATGCCGTGGCCCAACTGGTTCCCCAGGTAGTAAGGACCACCAGCACCCCATGCCAGCTGCCCAGAAGCAAGTGACTGGCTCTGGGATCATTTACATGGTAGGATACAACTGCAGCAGCAGCTCATAGAAATTCTGACTCCTGAGTAACCTTCCAGACAATGTGGACAAAATCAGTAAGTTTTCCAGCAGAAATTTATCAACAACTTGAAAAAGATTTATCAAAACTGTGTTTCCAAAGAACAGAGAAATATTCTCCAGTTAGATCATACTTCTTAGGAAGATTACCAGGTGTGGCTTTTCATCCCTTGACCTTTGCCTCCCCCTAGGGCCTTTCTGGGGAGGTCATATTCCCTGGGTTCATAAAGAAAATTCCAGATTTTTTAGACCCGACCTGCAGACAACACACTACCTTTTTTGTAAGCCCTGATATTAAGCACAGTTTAAAATTTCTGTTTGGGAACCAAGTCTCTATTTCCCCATATTTTTTGGACTGTGCTAACGCAGTGCATGAATACACTCCTCCCTCCCCATCTTCCAAGTTGGACTTGAGATGCGGCCAGTCAGAGCTTGCAGGCAATTGCAGAAGTGATCTTTGATTAGTGCTGTTTTTCTAAGAGTACATAATGTTGTATAATTGCCAGTTTTGTATATCATGTTGGAAAACTAGCCTGGAGCAATTGGATAATAATTGGCTCCCTTTTTTTTTTTTTTTTTTTTTTTAATTTGGAAGTCAAAATTAATACATATTCTCCCCCTCCCCTCCCAAGTGATATCCATTTCACTTCTTTGAATATATTATGGCTTCATTTTAATTTTTAAATCACTCTGTCAGCTCTTGGCTATCAGTCCTCACTTCAAGTATTCAGATATATTAATCAGTTCCTTTCATCATCTACACAGTGTTCTTTCTAGAAGCCAATATTGTTATAGTTTAGAAACTATTTCAAAAGGTGGTTGGTTTGGGTTTTTTTTTAATTTTTAGCAAAAGAACGTCCTGATGGCTTCCGCCAAGTTTAAAACTACTGAAGCAAAGCAAGTAAAGAAAGCAGTGCAAAGAGGAAGAACAGTACCTAGCATAGCATTCACAACAAAAATAAGGGCTTTTATTTAAAAAGTGTGCTATTTGGAACATTCACTGTCTTACAGTACTGCAGTTACAGAAATATCCTACTCTTCATGAAATCCATTTTAAAAAACAGCGTATCATTTACCTGAAACTCTCATGCAAGATGTAGCTAACATCAAGCCTGAATAGTTAGGAGAGAAAGCTAAGTCTAATGTGGTTTTTATCTACTACAATTTGCTTTCATTTTCCCATGCTTCTGTCCTCTCCATTAACAACAGTTTTACTGGCTGAAAGAAACTATGGCACACTAATACTACCTATGACTTTAAAAAAAAAAAAAAAAACCAAAAAAAAAAAACCAAGAAGAATGAAACCAAACAAATATTTCACCGTATTAGTCACAATGAAAAGAAAACTATCTTACAATAATCCCTTTCTAATACCAGATGCCTAAAATGAGAGATGAAAGACTGGCCACCCTTTATGATATTCTTCTTCCAACTGCTACAAAACAATCAATGCTATCAATATATTAACCAAATACTTATCAACAGCAAAACACAATTCAAATGACCCTTTAAGGAAAACAACCATAGACTCTTTTCTAAAACTTAGAGTTTTTTATCATCATAACACAGATGGTCACTCACTTATGAAACCACCTGTCCTAAGGATTACATAAATAATATCAAGCTTCTATTTGTATTAAATATACAAAACAGATTATAAAATATTACTGAAATGTCTCATTTCAATATACTGGGAGGGGCAAGCCAACCTCTCCTGGAACATAGACTGATGTCATGTATGAAAGAATCTCTAGAGTATTTGTTCCCCAAAGTTTACAGTGTGAACACCAACAAGCTGTTACATGATCTAAAGGCCACCTTAACAAAACCCATGAGCACATCAGCATGCATTTTCCAAAAATCTTACATTTTGAATGCTCAAGTCTGTGCTGTTACAAATTCCATCAGGGCAGCTGAAAGAAGGAGGTGAAAAATAATGGGCTGCCCACCCCCATCTTCCACTCAATACACAAGATAAGAGTTTTCAATGCACTTGACAGAACTTTTTAATTAGTCCTTTAATGATAAATTTATTCTCTCAGGTTTCTACAACCTCTGTGACAACTTCCTTCACTCTAAAAATACAATTATTAGAGCCAGAAAGGGAACAGCTTTACAGTTGCATAAAATGTTCTGATTTCAAATTCTTCATTTCTGCAGAGGAATTTCTTCCTTTACCTTACAGAGTTTCCAGGGGAGCAGCAGTATCAAGTCTCAAAAATAACCCAGTGCTGAAGACACCTACTAAGTCTCTACCCTGAAATTCTGCCAGTGTCCAATAAAGACCCTCAATACCAGATCAAATTAGGGAGATATACTGGGATTCAACGTCTGCTAATTTCAGACAGATGTCCAAATAGCTGCAGGCTTCTCCATGCAGATCAGCCTGCCCACTAAGATTTAACTTAAGAAAAAAAAACAAACAACCAAACAACAAACTGACTTATTTCCACAAATGCCTTTATATTTGTTTCTAAGCAATGGATTTAAGACATTAAGATTTGAGGAGCTTCTCCAGTGAGCCAAGGCTGACTCTTGGTGGGAGGTGTTTGCAGAATGGCAATTATTTGATCTGACTTCTGCATTTTAACTTTACTATTTGCATAGATGTTGTTGCACTGTGAACATGAGATATTAGGGATACAAAATTGAGGGAATCCTATGATATGCAAACCTGGGGTTTGGCTTTTCCACAGAGGTGTCAGATTCATCTGCAGGATTGTTCTGGGGCCTGTAAAAAGAATTCTGCATATCTCTTGAGAAAAATTATAACATTGCACGTTATCTAGGGGAATGAAAACTTTCTAAATTGCAAAAGGGATCAAAGATCAAAGAAATGGCAGAAAAAATGGAGAGCAAAAAGGATTCACATGTAGAATAGCAGATTGAGACCTGAGAGACTGTGAGAGAAAAATAGAAGCACTGATCTTTATATAGTAAATTAGTGCAACAAATGATGGGGAAGCTACACATAGCATAAAACTGATATTACCTGATTAATGTTAATAAAGAGAAAATCACATTTGAAATACCCAGAAAAATTGTTATTAATTAGCACTACTGATCATATCTTGCCCACAAATGCCCTAGGTATCTTGCAAGACTTGTGAACTCTGTATTCAAGAACTCATCAATGCTGAGATGACAGACAGTTGAACTTAAAACGCTGAAGTATCTTACTAATAAGACTTTCTTACCTCTGTAAAATCATAGGCAGCTTGGTGAGCAAAATTATTTCACTGTAACATTTTAATTAGTTTACCTCTTCTAAAGCTTTCTGACAGATGTGGATTTTAGGAGTGATTTGAATGAGAGCGAAATATCTGCCAAGTGGATACTGCACCTAATGAGTTTGGAATCTAATGCACATTGGTTTGCCATAGGACACAAGCTCCTGAATCTGCAAAATTCAGAAACAGTGAAAAGAAAGCTGGTATTATTTTTTAAGATGTCCTCACTTTTCAAAACATTACTACAATTTCTCAGAATCAACAACTTTTTATGCACAATTTAAGTATGACACTTCTAAAACTATAGTATCCACAAGATATTATGTGGCCTTAACACCCCTGCACAGAGTTTTGGGTTCGTGTCTACTTCCTATAAAAATACCTCCACTGCTGCTTCTGCTCAGTTCAAGACTTCTCTGACCATCTAGAGACTGAATCTGACATGATACTTCTCAGTTTTACTTATGCAGACCACATCCTGAAAGACAAACAAGAACATAAGCAATGGTTACATTAGAAACAAAAAAGCAGCAATAGAGGTTTCAGTCCACAGGTAAAGCAAACATATACTTGGAATTCATTTTTGCAGAAATAGGAGCTACAAATATAGGCAAATATTGCAAATTCATTTCCCAAACACTTGAAAATGTTGCTGGTATTTATTTCTTTTTACTGAAAATTTGAGCTAGATACTGTGATGGATTCCCCTTGCTATGACTTTTATATATATAGAGAGATATATATATAATATATATTTTTTTTTTTTTAAACCTTTTCTCCCACTCCCTGTAGACTCACCAAGATATAACAGGAATGCAGAAAAACTGGCACTAAGTGCTTATCTTTGAAACCTCAAGGGTGTGTGGATTTGAAATCCTAGTTAGTTTTTTAAGAGCTGACCGGTCGTACAGAGTTGTAAGTCTGTGTGCGAAGACCAGCTCTGCTCTCTCCACCAAGAAGTGTGAGAATTTCTTGGAGTATTAAAATACCTTTTTTTTTTTTTTTATCCTTAACATTCCCCTTCTATATTGTCCTAGAGGCAGTCATATTATTTTTTTGTCTAATAAACAGTTTAAAACCACTTTCCATTTCTCAGATTCACAAGCCTGGGGGTGCTCTTAACAAAATGAGATTTTTCAGCTGTCACTTAGCAGCTGGGTATGAACCTGACATCCAGGGAACCTAACTGCTCCGTTACCTGCTGCTATCGCCACAGGAACAATTGTCAGACTGCAAAAACTAAGTGATTTAAAACAATAATTGTTTCCAAACTCTTGTTTACTTCATTTTCAGCAGACTGACACCTGTTGCCAAGGAAACAGTTGGAGACCAGAGTAGCAGGGAAATCAGATTCCCCCACTTGTTCACTACAGCTCTGTAGAAAAGACAGACCATGAAAGCGCAGACTCTAATGGGCCATATTCCTTTCCAGCAGGTTCCTTCTGCCATTCCATTACCTACACAAACCAATCACCCAAGTGATATAAGCCAAGATACAATTTGACCCATAGGTTCTAGGATTCTTCCAGTTTCCATCACATTGACAACAACAATTTTTAAAAGTGTCTTCTCTATTTATTGTGCCTTTAACAAGAATCAACAATATTATTTACTCATGTAGTCATAACACTGAGCTAAACTGCTTGCTTCCTATCATTAAACTGGACTTCCAGATCCAATTTGTGTTAACGAATTTCAGGGTGTACAACACAAGCAATCTAACATCTTCAGCAGAGCCACCATCTTCTCACAAGGTTGGGAGAGTATCTGTCAGCTGGGGATTTCCCCTCACACAGCTAACTCAGGCTCTGCTTGAAACCCTACATGCAACCAGCTGCCTCTTTTCATTATGCCCATTTTGTATTATTAAAATCTGAACAAGTCAGCAACTGAGCTGAGCAAACAGAACCAAGCAGCTTACAGGACAGCAAAAAGGATGAGAGCTGTCATGATCCCCAGGGAATGAAACAGATGCAGTTATCCAGAGTGCAAATTAATAGTCTGGAGTCAGACTGACCTGAAATTCAGATACCAGCCCTGGAACAGTTTCTGCTAAGCACGACCACTTCAATATCAAAGACTTTAATATATGTAAATATTTATTAAGAAAATCTTAAATATTTTAAATTCTATATGACAGCAATTATTCTGGTCTTCTGATCACAACCTTTTATTTTTGTCACTGTATTTTCATAAAGCCTCAAGAGATTTGTACCTACACTTTCAGTACTCAGTTACCACAAGGGTGATTTAGAACAGTGATACCAGAATGAAAATCCACAAGGCTCATGGATGATGGTTATTTTCCTTAAGGACTGTTACTTGTTGGTGAACGAACACAGGGAAGCGGCTGGACCGCAAACATACTACAGGCAATTAAAAATACAATGCTGTGTCTGACAGACTTAAAAATATACGCGGGGCACTAGCTGCAAATTGAACAGGTTGCCCATACGTCAACATTACACTTTCATTCTGCACTGGTAATAAGGGCCGGTGAGCACAACCCCTGCAGTACCATACCCAAACACAGCCCAGTTCCTACTTAGTACTCATTAAGTATGTCAGAGGGAATACAGTAAATGACTCAAAGTCAGCAAGTTACTACGACTTAATGGGTTATCATCCATCTGCTTCAATACATGACCAAATGCTTGTTGTTAGCTTCCTCCAGTTCTGAAGCTGTGTGGATTAGCTCACATCACACTCAGAACTAAGAGCACATCTGTGGTGACCATGTGACCTGTGGCAAGCATCACACACACAGGTACAGTGGGCAGAGAGATAGTCGTCAAGCCATGGGAACTCATCTGCTTTTGATTGTATGTCCATACCCTGTACAGCACGTTGACCTTACTGGAACAAACAGGTGCACTCACAGAGGCATTGTTGTGCACATTTTGGACAAGACACCAAGAAACTTAGTAGGTGGAGAGAGATTCTTTGATACCCAGACTACTCCCATTCTGATTTAAGTCAATGAGAGCTGTGTTAGGTCTACACTAAGTACCAGGAAAAGCTCACCCTGAGTTTGTTTTGGTGATGTTCAGCAGAGTAGGTACATTTTTTTTCTCATATATTTTTTTCCTCAATATTCAAGATTTAAAAAGGTATGTATAAAACCTCTCTGTGTTTCCAACATGGATTACATTGTGTATTTCACAGACTTTTGCTGTGACACTTTCATGCAGCTTGCCAAATGCTTTAAAAGGTCTCTGAGTTTGTGAACCTAAAGCAAATGGAGAATTCTGAAGTCATGAAAACCACAGGACATCAATAAAACATAAAGCCTAGTAGGTCAGTCCAGAAGTCAGCAAGTCCATTTGCCAGCCACTGAATAATGACAAAGATGAGGAATGCCAAATAGCAATGGGAGCTTGTGGCAATAACAAGAAAGGTCCACTCACCCCCACATTCATTGCAGAACAGAGAGAAGTACCCAGCTTGTCCTTTGTCACTGAATCATAAAGACTAAGACTGTCCTCTGAATGGGTATTTCTGATACGTCATCTTATCTTCCGTGCCATTTTGCACCCACCAACCAAGAGTTTGGCCCAGTAAACAGAGAGCTGGGATCATATACAAGAGATGAATTCTATTCTTTGCTCCAGTCCCTTAGCTGAGTGACACTGGGAAAGGCACTCTCATTCTCCAAGACCCTGTAAATTACACTGATCTTTGCAGAGTGAGATTAATCAATAGAAACAAAAAATCTAGTTATTTTCTTAGTATGCAACAAAATAAATTAATCATCTCAATGGTGGGAAAAGTATCCTCTCATAGATTGTTGTGCTATCCAACTGTCTCCACATCTAAGCTATTCTATTTGCAAGTTTTGAAGGGCAGAAACTTTCCTGCAGCTCACAGTCTGAACACAATAAATAACAATTAGAATATTACCACCTACTCTGCCTGAACCAACACACAGTCCGTGTGGGTGTGCATGTAAGTACATCTGTCTGTCATACGGAGGCACTGTCGTCTTACATAATCTTGCCAGTGAGTATGCTAGTGGATGCTACTAGCATGGACAATCGCACCTGGCTTCCTTTTCCAGTTTTATATTGGCTATATAATTTCCTTGCCTTTCTCCCAATATGAGCTTTTCTGTCCTGTGAAGCATTTTGTATTGTTATTTATATGTTGGGTTTGTAGTTTCTACAGGTTCTAATAGAGGAGGGGTCTTGTTGTACTTGATACTCTACAAACATAGCAAAGGCATTCTCTGGCCTAAAGGTGTTCATGATCAAAAGAGACAACATATAAATGAGAAGGAAAAATTTTCTTATCTGGAATCACTACTTAAATTTGCTCTCTTTGTGTTCCCCAAATCTCTTGTTCACTCAGGTGTCTACTTTGCATGAACTTGGGTGTTGGGATTCAAGAGGGCTTTCTGCAAGAGAATGGCCATGTGAGCAATCCTGCATGAGAACAAGACTGATAAGAGCCTCAGCCGAGCAAGAATGCGATAAGGATGTGACCCTGAGTGAGGGGGGAGAAACTCAACGAGACAAACAACCCCTGGAAGGGGTTGGGATGGACGAGGAAGTTACACAAGGCAGGTGCCTGGCAAGGCTGATGTGGCACTTTTTATCCAATCATAAGAAGGTTTAAAGCGCGGGCTAAGTTAACTGTCCAGTCTTGAGGACTTGTACTGCACGTTACTCACGGGTGTGGGAGAACGTTATAAAAGGGATTTCTTAGTTGTAATAAACGGGCATTGCCTGATCACATTGGTCGTGTGCGTGCTCAGCCCTCCCGCACTTGGGCAGCATTATATCAAACAAAACCACCTGAGTTGGTGCCAGTACGTCCACAGAGCAAACTGCAGCACCTGCATGGTGATACCTGCTTAGGACCCACTGCTGTATAGTTATGCTATAGTGAAGGCTAACGAATGCAAGCGGTCTGTTAACACAGGTCAACACTTTCCTCTTCCAGCAGAGTCATGTTTCGCAGCAGCTCAGAGCTCTCCACCATGTGAACTGGTTTTAGTATGCACATGGCCAAGGGTAGGAAAAATTCACCCACACTCCAACCAGTACTGCTCAATGACCAGTCACCAAAACAACTACAAATTCAAAATTTGGGTACTGGAAAGAGCTAGGAAATAACTGTTTACGGTTAATCTATGAAAGAAAAGAAAAGGAGATGTGAGAAAAACCAACAATTTAAGAAAATGGAATTTCTTAAAGCTATCTGGATGAGATTTTTATGAAAATCACCATGTCACTGGATATTACCAGATTTAAAAGGGGCCATGTTTGTTGATAAAATACTGTGTTGTTAATTTATAAGTTTGGCTTTACTGAGCAGCCTGTAACAGTTATATTTGTTCTTTGTTTCTGGTAGGTTACGAGGTGATTTATCGGGAGGAATTACTACCTGCTAGGAAAAGGTCATAGTTTATGAGGAGGGAGAAATAAAAGATCTACATACACATCACATTTCTTAAGAATATATCTCCTTGGGGCCAAGACCATGTATGTGCACTTTAGCTAGCATCCATAATGTCAGGCATGAACCTTTTAAACTTTCATAACACGTCACATTTATTTATTGTAAGGAATTCATTAGAAATGGATCATTGAAAGAACACGTGCAAGGAAGCCCAGAGAAATCAAAGTTTACATGAAGAGCTGACAGAAAACAACACAGAGAAAATTATGCAAGGACCCGGCAAACAAGCAAGAACTCTGATGGAGCAGAGGGAGGCTATTCTGTTCAGCTGCTTTTCTATGCTTTGCACTGACGTTGCACCAAGGTGAAAAACGGCTTTGATCGGGGCTTTGAGGTCTCCGCTTGGCTCTGCTATCAGCCTGTTCTCTTGACAGTGAGCAAGTCATTTCACCTTGCTAGGAAATCAAAGTGTGGGATGGGAATGGCAAGATGTGCATCTTGAAACCAGAATTATGGGGACATGGCAGGAAACTCTTGGCCATTGTAGCCAACAAAGTCTGTGGCTCAGTTCTCCCTCCGTAAAATGATGAAGCTCTTTGCAAAGTGATAACAACACTCTTCAATATGACTTTTTGAAAATCATTGCAGATACACCAAGGAAAAATGGCTTTAATATTTTAACTAATAAAATCTAGAAACACCAGTCTATGTTTGCTAAAAAGGCAGTTAAAACTGCTTCCTTTTTCTTGGAAAAAAAATGACAACTTACCTGTTGCTTTCTTGCACTAATAGACACAGCAAAGTAATTATCATCTTTTTCCATTAAATCATCCTGTTGAAGTAGAATGCAAAACACCATAAAGCCTTCTTCTGTGAGAGCCATTCCATAATGGGAAATGGGGAATATCTTGTGAATTCCCTTATTGCAGGTGTCCTGCTTGTCTGAAGGATCACTTCTCCAAAAAGCTCTTGCACTTAGTAAACTGGGGATTGTTCCTACATCTTCAGTTGCTAAAAATGTAATTCTGTTTTGTTGCTTTGCAATGGAAACAAAGCAACACAATGCCAGATCCAGGATAGCCAGATGACACAGGAGAATGTATAGCCTCAAACTGCGGCATCCAGCCAGGCTGCTTGAAGTACTCGGAGCCAGTCTGTCAGCTTGAAGTGTCCGTCCTGGATTAGGCCATTATCCTGGCAAGTCTAAATGTTTGCCCTTAGCAGCCAGAAGTACCAAATATTTCAGGAGGAGATAAACCCTTCCACCCTGAAACAGCTAGTAAATTGTCCTTTGTTGGGTTAAAAATCCCACTCCTGACTTTAGCCCAAGATCACTGAGGTTTTGATTTTTATACTTAATCTTGAATAATTGTATATGTTACTGATCAAAGGATTTTTAAATCCTTTCAAAATCCTACTACATTATTTGTTTGAAAGTGAAAGTTCCACACTGAACACCCATCTATTGATTCTGGCAACCAAAAAGATTACCCATAGCTTAGTACACAGAAGAAAAAGTATTTCCAATTATTCCTTTAATATTGACCATCTTTTCTTTAATACTGAGAAATCTCTCCGATTTTGGGGCCCTAGTGAGCATGGAATATAGGTTTGCAGTGCGGTGTCTACAGCTCGTCCTGTGAGTAAACTAGTGTGCAGTATGGCATCTCCCCATGTGCACAGTGATGATACAAAGTAAGTATAGGCAGTACACCATTTAAAAATAACCCAAAATATCTGGTACCAGGCACCCCTAGTTCTGGTAGGATTAAGGGAACGTCCAGACTGGAAGGTGATATAGGGTGGTTAATGCAGTCTCAATTTACAGCCTAATGTACCGACCACAATTTTCCAGCCAGAGACAAAACTCCAGAAGTTGTAGTCAATTCACATGTATCAGACCACATATAAAATCAAGAAGAGTGAGAATAGTGAGAAGTAAAGAATTGTGGAATATCAAATGGAACAGTTTTAAAACAAAGAAAAGGAGGTGGGTTTTCACCCAACATCATTATATAATGGAACTCCTTGCTACATTACATCACTGATGTCAACAGTTCACATGATTCAAGAAAGATTTAGGTAAATTATTGGCAGAAATAACTAAAGATTATTAAACAAAATCATATGATACAAGAAGCTGCAAAAGTATAACAGTGAAAATGACTGTATTTTTGTTATTATACTTTTTTTGTATGGATCCACTGGCTGTATAGAATCTAATGAGCCACCCATATCTCTGACCTGGCTTTATACAGGTTCTTAGTGATATCTACTGTGTTTTACAGAAGTAAGTCTTTGGCTATGGAATATGGGATCCCTGGCTCATTCACAGCTCCCACATTCTAAGCTATCCTTCCTGCTAAGGTATTGCCTCTGTATTTTATGCAGAACTGTGGCTTCTCCCTTGATGACTGACCCAATAAACCAGACTTGACCTCAGTACATAAAAAAACCCTGCACCAAGCTCTACTGCTATATAGTGATTCACACATAAAAACAAAACCACAAAAAATACTTGCAAACACAGATTTAAGGCACTGTAACTGTCCTCAACCAGTTGATGGGTCAGAAATGAGTCAGAATACATCTAACTTGCAAGACCTATCCTCTGTGTCATAGTTGACAATGAGGACTTACAAGTTCAGACTTTATCATGTCTGATTTTATCATGTATAACCCATGTATAAAACAAATAAGATTAGGTTTTGGACCCTAACTCCTCATTTTCAACTAGTGGTGCAATTTTCTAGCTTGGATGCCTTAAATTCCTCATCAAGGTACTGCCTGGTACTGGATCACCTACAGCAATGAATTATGGTTTATGATTTTCGTCTGGTTGTAAGGCCTTTCATTACTATACTGCAACTAGTATGTAGACATCATGAAGGTCTTTTGGAAACCTGCCCCAGTCAGTGAGTGACAATCTGGGATGTGAGTTCTTGGCATCATTAAGCAGGACAGCCCCAAAGAATTGAATCTACAGATTTTGTGTGCAGCACCATCACAATTGTCTAAACTATATAATGAAACTTGGTGAATCTATATTTACACATACATGTATGCCCACACAGAGGTGCATTTCTACCTCTTCCCATTATGAAATACTCATGTGAAAGTTAAGGTCTTTTTAACTTTTAGGGCACCAATATTAGATGTTTTTTTCAATTAAATTCTGCAGAAACACATGTTCCTATTTTAAGTTTCCCCTGCCAGGCCAAATTTTTTTCAAGGATTTTCTTGGTCTTTTTTTTTGTTTGCTTAACAGCCAGGCTACTACTTCTCTCTTCCCCTTGCCCTTCCTTCTTTTTTTCCCAGCTCAACTCAAGAGGACTATGAGGTTAAGTCCTCATGAGTCTATAGGTTAGAACTTGCAGTCTGCATGCTCAAAAATATTTGACTCTCTCATTGCTTGACTAGTATGTATCCACCTTCAAAAACTAACTGCAGGTGGGAGATGGTTCCAAAATGCAGACTTTTGTCTTTCCAGGCACTAGAGATTTGGCAGCCTTTGCTAGCATAAACTAAATGAATGTTGTCAGTAATATGCTCAAGTGCTCTACTTAACAGCTATAGTTTCCTTGGCATATTATGTCCTGTCTTGCACCACTCTAGAATGTGATTCCATTTATGTAAATCACTACATGTCTAAAGTGGTTTCTTGAGATGGCACTGCTTACCTTTGTTTTAAATTAGGTATCTGTGGCACCTTTTAGTCAATATTAAAAATAAAAGTTGAAGGAGTATGTGTGAAAGTGAGCATTATCTTTGTCTTGGCCAGTAGGTAATAATTGCTACTAAATATTTTATTTTGTTTTAATGAAAGTGCAAATTCAACAAATTTTAGGCCAACATTCTCAAAATTGAAGTTACTCAAAAGACACGTTTAAGCCAGTTATAGGTCTCTAAATATAAGAACTGGTTTTCAGATGTGCTGGACACTTGTGACTGCTGGTGACAACTGTGGCCACTGAAAACTTGTAAGAGTATGGAATTCAATTCTAACGAACATTCAACCAAATTTAGATGCCTAACTTTGGCCAACAGGCTTTTTTTATTATTATTTTTATCCTCTGTCCTGTAAAAATAAGACTAATTTGTGCATTTCTCATATACTAAACTTTTCATTGACCTGTTCACCAGCCCATTTTTAACTGTCCATGTCATTCTTTAGTCCTCCTACTGTTCTTTGCATTACAAATGCCTAGAGTTCATAAAGCTGCCAAAACACACTTCAATTTTATTGACAATCAAAACCAGTTTTCTCCAGGTATTTACAGATATAATCTAGGACACCATTGCAACCAATTCTTTCCAAAATTCTGATGCAACCAAGCAGTAAGCTTTCTTAATTAGCCTTTTATTTTCTCCCAGATTACAATTTGTACATTTTCTTCTGATAATTTTTCTCTTTTCAAAACAAATAAGCTTTTTGTAATGCAGAAGTATTTGATAGTGCAATGCCTTAAGCAAATTAGCTGGCCTAGCCAACGTTGCTACCGTGCTAGCAGTGCCTTGACTGAACTGTACACTAGTTAGTGCTACAGTATAATCAATATGCTCTCAATTTCTCTCTTCCTGGAAACAGGAAGCCTAAGCATTAGCTTGTTAAAGCAATAAAAACACCTGGTAGGGTTAAAAGATTGGGGATGCCTTGTCATTCTTCTCTCGGTCTTTTCCCATGTTCCCTAGCTGATGGGCCAGCATGCAGTTCTCACAGATGTTTCACGATGCAGACACACTGAGAGTTTTCACAGGAAACACAGAGGAAGATCCAGACTATTTTTCAGTATAACCTTTTCCTTAGAGTCAAAGGCAGGCCCAATTAACAAAAATGTTCCTTTTAATTACACATATTCATTGGTTATGTCTGTACTGATTGCCAGGTTGTGGGCGACCAAGCAAGCTAAAGCACAAATTGCTACACAACCCATGCTCACATATCCATGGTTTTAATATACTGTTGCTTAAGTGCGGTGTGTCCACAGTAGTCTAAGGCCAAACCTGAATATTCTTCATATCACAGCAAGGCTTGTTGCATGAGAATTTAGACTCCATGTGGAAGAATTGTCAGCACTGCCTGCTTGATATCGGTGATGACGCTGTTAGTTTTCTATGGCACACAGACTGACCGTAGTCATCTCACCCACACTGTGATTAGGTATATTGGGTATGCCCTTGAAAAAGGATGGGACAGGCATCAGTTTTCACCCTTATAGTGTCCCAAGACTTACTCATATCCAGGGAGCTATGTGGAGAGCAGTTAAGCAGTCTGGATGCAGGGCAGGCAAAGATTTGTGCATAGAGTTGGACTTAAAAGACACAGATTAGATCCTACTGAAAACTGTACTTAGATCTTGCTGGCAGGGAGACCAACAGAATATCGATTGTGTTGAATTTTCCAACAGCCAAGATTTAGGTCTACTTTAGAAGAGAAGAAATTACTAAAAAAGAATGAGATCAGAGTTCATGAGAAGCACCAAGTTAACTAGCAGTGGAAAATCTCTGATGTTTAGATTTATCCTCATGTTACGCACTATGAATCCATATACATGAAAGTGAAAGAGCTATGCCTATATCAAATTTTTTGAAAATTAAGTACCATGTCTGACTTGAAAATAAGAAAACACATATATGACTTTTACAGAAGACAGACATTTTGATGAAAGAAAAAGCTAAAAAAAAAACCCTTGACCTTTCTCGTAGAGAAGCAAGTAAGATAAGCTCAAGGACCCAGTTTGCTAACCTATGAAACTACTATTCATCTAGCATAATAAATTATATAAAATAGCATGCAATACTAAAAAAGTTGAAGGTTGCCTTATTGTTACTTGACCTGTGACCACAAATAATATATTCTACTCATGTCTAGTTATTTAACTACATTTTTGTCTATGCCAATAAATGACTTAGGGAACACAGAATTAATTGATATGACTTAGAATTAAAGCAATAATTTTCTTCTTCAAAAGATTGTCATTGTGACCAACAGGCACTAAAAAATGTTCAGATTTGTGGAATCATTTCATTTTTCAGGAAGATTCATGACTGAGACAGCTGACAAATTCTTAAGGCAGCTAGAAATGGGCCTTTATTAAAAATTTCATCTTGTTCTTTCTAAGCTACAGAGAAATGGAATCAGAAGTTTCTCCATATAGCTTGATTATAAATAAATAAATAAAACTAGATATGTGAGGTGTTTGGGGTTTTTTTTGTTGTTGTCTTTCCATCTACCTGAGTTTCAAATCGTTCAAGGTTGACAAATTCGCCAAATTTCAGTAAGGACAGACTATTTTATGTCCAACTTATAAAACTTCACAAATTCAAACCTATAAATACTGACAGGAGGTGTTACAATAATGGAAATGCAAATGTTAGCACTAACAACAGTAGCTATCTTTTTTCACATCATCAGTGGGCATCAAATGAAGGAAAAGATGAAAGCTTCAAATACAACCCTTTACTAGATTTATCAACATGATAGACATGAATTTTCAGTTTACACACTATAATGTTTCAAAGAGGATGTAGCTCCTTTACTATGCTAAAATGAACTGACAGGATGGAAAAGTCATGTTTACTGTACAAAACAAACTCAAAAGATCTAAGTACACTGTTTGCTCTATTCACTGACACAGTGTAATATAGCGCAACATATTTACTGCTGTAGCTATCCTTTTTGTTAGAAACATTTGATTCCTCCTGCTGGTCAACTTGCCCATTTAATTTTACTGTCTGGCATAATAAAGGATTTTCCTAATAGGTGCTTCTATTTTACAAACCGTAACAAAAAGCGTGAGAAGGAAGGAACCACATTTTTCGTACTTCATTTCATTTTAAAGTGCAGACTCAAACAAAGGAAAGCCAGATAATCCATCCTACATTCCTCTTAAACCTTTGAGGCTTGATTTTCCTATTGTCCAGACATCCCTGGAGACTCAGAACCAGACTGTGAGAACATCCATTTATAGGGATTTAGTTGGAATGCAGGCTGAGAAAAATCTGAGCTCAGATCAACAAAATACTGATAGTTAGGACATGACACCCTCAGTCTCCAGTTTAATATTCATATAGTCAAGGCAAGTTTGGTGAGAACCCCAGCCTAAATGGAAAGCTGTGCAGAGATATTGCTGTGACCATATCATGTAATTCAAGAATCCACACCACGCAGACTAGTGCTAGCAGGGAGGCTGCTCTTGCTTTTGTGTGTTAGGTCAAGATATGCCTTAGCTAAATTGTTCAGTAAGATGCTTCTGACGTCCAGGTTTTGTCCCAATCTGTCCATGTCCTGTCATCCATGATTTCTCTCCCTTACGTTGCCTTAAACATGCAATGTGTTCCCTATTCCCAGGAAAAATGCAGTCTTTCTATCTGCTGTGAAGACCATGAGGTGGACAAAAACTACTTCTCACCATTTATCAAGTGATTTGATATTCCTTTGTAAGCAAATTTTTTCAGGCAGGTATCTACAGACACTGGAGAGAAGGACTGATATATAACGAATGTGGCCAAACATATGTGGCATACTTTAGCAGCAGGAACATCACATTGCCATCACAGCAACTCAAATACATTGGTTTTTAAAGACCAGTAAAGCTTCATGCTAACTATTAAATCAGATGAGAAGAAATAGCCTGAGTATAAACTGGGAGATTTAATGTTACAGCCAACAGCACTTTGGTAGTTTTTTAATCATTTTAAATGGAGTAGCTCTGGAAATGAAGCAGGTCATCTCTTAGGGTTTTTTTCTGAATTCTCCATCTTAGGTTCTCCTCACCTAGAATATAATGCCAATGAAATCTAATCTTTCAGGAAAAAAATGTTTCAAGTTCAGTGACTTTTTTTCCCTAACAATTTCCTTTTAGCCAGTTTAGCTACGGTTTGGAAGCAGAGGTGAAATATTGTTGGAAAAACTACACCAGGCCCACTCTTCACACTGACTGCTCTGTATATAGTATATTTGTGGTTGCAGCTTTGCAAAATTTTGATAAATGAGAGAGAAAATACAGGTAAGCATCTCTTTAACAATACAAGGAACAATATTTCAAAGATCATGTTAAATAATAAAAATATACTTGTGACTGTATTTGAAAGGAAAAAAACTAACAGCGAACACAGAGAGGAACTGAATCCAGCACTGTCCAAACTCTAACAGCACTCAACCTTGCTTTTCATTTAAAAGACATATATATTCTTGCCTGTTTAGGGATTATTCTTCTTCTACCTAATCCTCTTTAAAGTACCACAAAGCCAGCATTTGAATGTGAAGCCAGCAGTATCCCCTGCAGAGGCTGCAGCTGTCACTTCCGAAATAGCATTTCTTAGGAAATCAGTAAACAGCCTCACCTTTAACAATCTGTTAGAGATCATATTCCCAGGGTGCTATCTATCCTGTTTTATGTGTGATCATTGCCCAATTTGTTCTTATTATGTTATTAGTGCTGAAAGATGTTTTCCATTAGACAGTGCAAGCTTTCAAGTTCTTGCCAGCTAAAAGATGAAGTTAAAGGCTTTCAGTTCTTAAGGGAGAGACATATTTGCAAATGTTTAGTTTTTACAGAACAGATCTGTTTTGCACCATAGCTTTACTGTTTGGATTTTGAAGTGTTGCACGTGAAATGAAACTCCCAGTCCCTCCAGGATTTTTCTACAACAGCCCTAATAACATCTAAATACTTATCAAGAAAAAGAAGTCTGATCAATATATTTGAAATCATAGCTTGAAAAAAAATTGCTAGAATATTCAGTAACACCAGCAGCAGGTACAGAAGAAGCATGATGCACAGGAGTGGCTGGTGCCATTTATTTCAATAAAATAATATTGGTTACCAATTCAAATGAGGTCTAGGTGGCAGTAACTCATAGCTGCTTACTCCTGTTTGATTGCTATTCAGTGGTCAATGTGATCAGAGTCTGTGCAAAGCACAGCTCAGAACAGACAGGTGTCCATGTTAAAAAAGTAACAGTTAACACTTGGATTGCCATGTACATTCAGAAAGTCAAGCATTTAATAGCCATGGAAACAATGTCATTTTATATTTTACTGCATCTCTTCTGTGTTGAGAAAAAAGAAACTAACTGGGTGCTGTCTGCTACCTGTGATACTCTTCACAGAACTGCAAAGCCTTCAGCTTCTAGACTTAATCTAGCATTTACTATAGGATGAAGACGAATAAACAGAGTTAAAACATACATCCTTAACTTGCTGAGGAACTCCTTATTCGTACATTGAAATGTCATTTTATTTCATTCAATAAGGAAATAAAACCGAGATCACAATGCCAATGTCCTTTGTCAGTACAAATAGCTTGTACTTTCAAAGCACACATATCTCAAAGTCCTTTGCAAAGGTGTACAATCTTTCCCATTTTATAGATGACAGTGTAAGTGAGGTGACTGCCCAGTACCACACTGAGTCTGTAGAAGAGACAGAACTAGAACCCACATCTCTTAATTCCTTGTTTTTTCTGCTGCGTTCATGGTGGACAGCCAATCTGGTATCATTTTTGTAGGAAGACATCTCCCACCAATTGTCAGTATAAGTAATTTTAAAACCTAAAATTCTTACAGGCTTAAAATTCTAAGCCAAAATTCTTACACTTGTGCAGTTTGATGCCTATATTGAGCTATATTTATGTGAAATGAAACTCAGTAAAGTTTTTCCATTTCTAGTGACAAGAATTAATTCCCTTTTTAACATTAGAACATTTGCTCTCAGAAAACTGAGACCAATAACACTCAACTTGAGCAAAACACGGTGCACAGATGTGGAAACTTCACTGCAGAGGCCCTGCACTTTGTAGGAGAGATGTAGTTTCTCTCTTACCCCAATCAAAAACTGACAACTGTCAACTTCCATGTGACAAACACAAATGTCACCTAGGTATTTCAGAGTACACCAAAGCAATTCTATGTGCGAAACCATGCAATTATGAACTGCTATTTCCAAAAGTACAAAGCTGTTCATGTATCCATTAGAGCCCCAGAGTGCCTGCTCATTCCCGTCTGAAAAATATGCTGAATTGAAAGGAGCTATGACAGTAGTAATGGGAACAACCTTATCTAACTCTAGTTCTCAGGCACATGTGCTCATCTAGCTATATAAAGAGACATTAGAAAATTTTTTTATATTGTTCAAGGAAAACATCTTTTTTCCTTCACTGGTTATACAGCACATTTTTTCCCCGTTTGCACAAAAGGATTTGGGTGGATCAAAGTTAGTCAGCATAAAGCTATAATTTTGGATTAATAACTAGGGGGGGAAATGTCAGAGAAATTAATTTAATACCGTGTTTTGATGTTGCAAATCATAGGTGTGATTTTGACACTTCATAAATAATGGGCATCATCCTCAGTACAAAGTTCCAGAGGAATAACTACAAGCTTCATTATATGTGAGATACATAAGTAACTTGAAAACATAAATACACTTTTTTTTTCCCCCCCTAAGTTTACTACAAATTTTATTAGTTTTTCCAGGCTTCATGAGACAAACCAGACAAACTATTTGTTTATTTTCACACAGAAATTCTGGAATGACCCATATTAATAAAAAAATATTCTGTCACAGTTATGTGATTAAACAAAGAGGACACCGTTCTCAGGACTTCAGTGCAGAAATACAGAACCTTGCTTTAAAATCACCTTGAGAGTATATAAAATACGTCATGGTGTCTCCAGTAAATATTTCAAATTATTTGAGTTGCATGTACACTCACATCAGCAACTGAAGGAGAGAGAGACTTGAAAAGGTGACGCGTTGTTCGTAAGATAAATAGACTCCAAAACTCCAAAAAGGTCCATTTAAAATAAATAAATTGCTCAACTGGCTTAAAACAATCAATATGTAATCATGCAAAACTTTATTTTTACCTTTAAAAGATTAAACAAGTCACAGTCCACTAATTCTATTCTTGTCTTAACAACAGCTGCTGCCAAAACCTAGGGAAAGAACACTTCATTTTGTTGTCCCTTCCTACTGCACCACTATTTGGCTCTGGTAATTAGATTGGATGGTTCTCCTCTACTTCGACATATAAATGATTAACTGACTTGATTAACCCCAGTTATGAAGTCTAATTAAATTTAGACAGATTACAAGACTGTCCTGGGGATAAATCCATAAAACTTGTTACTGCTGTTAGATACCCTGGGATTGAAACCCCTACAAACACATCAGCCAGCCATGGAGTCTCATCCTGCCTCAGCTGCGGTCACTCACGGTGAGGCTCCTCTTGCCTCCCATGGTGGTTCCACCAAGTCAAATGTTACGAGTATGTGTCAAGATGGGAGTTATCATCTGTTTACAGTACTGTGTACAGTGACACAATAAGCCTACTGCATGGTAAGAGAGTAACGTAAGCACGGTTTCTTCAGGACTATCTAGAATGGCCAAGGTATGAATGACATTGACAGCCTGAAATTTATCAGCTCAATTACAGTATTTTTCCTTAAATAATATATAATTATTATATATTATAATATATATTATATATATATAATTAATTAATTATATTAATATATAAGCATTAATATATAAGCAAAGAGATCCACACTCTTTTCTATTCCTAAAGGGACTGGTAACTACCCGCAGTTCTGGAATTGGGTAATGTATTTTTCCTTGGCTATATCTGCCTTTCTAAAAAGGGGAAGGTGTATAAATATTCCAAGAACAGTGATATTTAAATGTTCTAAAATTTAGAGGATACTTAAACAATGCCCAATAGTACATGTCCCATCTGAAATAAATCTGAAAAAGGCACTTAAGTCACTGTCCAGAATGACAGCAGATACCTAATCCTAATTTCAATAAAAAGCTCTTATATTTTTAAGTCTGAAGGCACGGGATTGGTCCCTCCGGGTAGAGAGATAGGATCTGTGAAAATCAAAATTCATCACTGTAGTGATGCCAACCAGAAGGCCATTGTAAATCAAGGAGTTAGTGATCCACTTAACAGTTTAACCCAAGGAGGCACATGCTGTGGTATGCTGCATGTATATCTTGACCTTGTGTTGTGCTGCACATATACCTTGGCTGAAGAATAAACTCAGCCAGCTAACTGTAACTGAGGAGGCTGTAGGCAGCTCCCACTCGGTACCAGTGGTTACACTACCCGCACACCCTTGCCTTTATCTAAAAGTGCCACAAGTTCTCATGTGAACATCCGTTTCATTTGACAGTAGAAATAATTAATAGAATTATTTTCTTTTAAGAAAACCCCGTAAAATCTCAAAAAAGCAAATTGATAGGCAAATCTTCCACAGATGGGATCTGCCTGGTGTACTGTACCCTAGTTGAAAGCCCATCTGATCTCATTTACTTTGAGGTTCCCAGAATCTGAAGGGATGTAAGATTTTATATACTGCTCTCTTTTTTTTTTTTTTTTTTTGCAATACGTTACAGAGTCCAAGTGCCTTTTTTACTGTGATCATAACAAATCATCACCTTCTGGTGCAAAACAATGATACATTAACAAAAAAATAAATCCTTCAAGGTTTCTTTCAGAATTTCCAGTATCAGAGTTGTCACTTTGCCTCTAAGCCTAGCTATGTAAAGTGTGAAACAATGGCCACAACTACTAACCACCTTGCCGGCATGTTTAAATGCCTTGCATCTTACATATGTAAAAAAAATAGTTAACCACTTAATTGATGATACTTAGATCTGAAATACTCAGTAAGGAGGTCGAATTTAATTATGCCAAAGGAAATATTTTATTTTCATATTCAGAACTGAAACAAAGATTTCTCCCCAACACTTGTTACTGCTTATTCTAATAGGCTACAGCTTTAGGAATACTTTAAGAGAGAAATCACTGGGACTGTAAACTCTCCAGCCTCTCTCACCTGTCTCAAAACTCTTGAACTTGAGAGAGGAAGTACTGCATGCAGAGAGTCTGCAAGGATGGCTGCATGGTCCATATACTCAAAGCCTGGAGGAATTCAGCACCGAGAACACCCTGAGTTCTAGATAAATCAGGCTGACATGGTCACTGGCTAAGGAGTACGAGGTATTTACTGGAGGAAAATTGTTAATAGCACAAATTGTTAATGCCAAGATTTTAATTTGGTAATATCTGTAATTGTCTCAAAAAGCAGAGAGCTACCTCAGTAGATTATGCACCTATCTATCTTCACATTCTATATACCCTTTTCACCTTAACAGCTTATTAGATTGTATTAGCCACACTCAGAAGTAGGTTGAATTCATTTTAGTCCCAAACTATGATCAGATCTCTGTATTGCTACAATTTATGGTCCAGAAGAAATTAAATAATAAGATTCAGAGAAAACGAGTTATTATATATTCCTGAATGTTCCCGTATTTTGATATATTAATCCAATAACACAGCATTCTTATTTTATCTCCTAGAGAGATATGAAACAAAGAAATAAAAGAACACAGAATAATGGGTTATAAAATAAAAATACAGTAATAGATCTTCCAGACCCAAACTGTAAGTGGTTTTAATACATGAAATGCAACTGGAGATTAAAATCCTATTGATTTCTCTTGGGTATGAACGTTGTGCCACTTAAGGTTTTAAGTCCTGTACTCTAAAGAAGTTCGGTTCTTAGAGACAGATGAATACTGGGGAAAGGCCCACAAATCTGCTTTGACAGGCACAAAATAGACTGAGAAGTTTTGGTACTTCTACTTCTGTCTCTTCAGAGTAGATGAGGAAAAAAAAATGTTTTGGCACTTGCACAAACAGTTTGACAGTCACTAAAGCCTGAGACTTTCTCAGCGTCTGCAGCAGGGAGCAGGAACTCTAACAAAGCAGGAGGGGATTTGTTCTAGTGCCAAGACTTCTCTGAGGCAGCCTTACCTTCAGAAATCAGTTCTCCTTCTGGCTAGAATATCCCTGGAGAGCTTACAGTGCATTTTGTCCCATTACTTAAGAGCTATGTTTCAGCTTCTCAAAGCCTCAGACATTCCTTGGCTGCTGTCTAACACAACTGTTCAAAGCCACCAATATTCCATAATAATTTCTAGAAGGTATCACTACAAACCCCTGCTTTCTCTGTTCTTCTGATGAAAGAGATTAAACACAAATACAAAATGTATTTCACTACTGCATAATTCCAGTTATACTCACTATTAAAATTTGCATTTCTAATCTTAATTAACTTCCCTAGAAATATCAAAATCCTTGTAATTTATGAGCTATATTGTGATCACATTATTGACCCTGATGAGCAGTTTCTCATTGAAATATTTCTGTTCAGGTCAGTGGAATAGCTTGTGTGAATGATTTACCAGACTATAATCTGACTAAATATCTCAAAAAGCTTTGAGAAAACTTACAATTGTTAATATAATGTATGAAGATGCAATAGATAAAAATTTATGATGTAGAAATGCAATATACCCCATCCAATACCTACTCCTTAATATGTACATTCAGATAATGGTCTAATTTAGAACCTTATAAAAACCTTTATATAACCATTTAGCATTTATAGTAGTGCCCAATACAAAGCTTACAGCAGCGATAATGGCCTATATTATACCATTATAGATGTTTGAGATAACTTTGTCAGTGATTACTTAGTCCTTTTCATTATCATACTCCGATTTCCAGTGTGTTCTGAGAGGTTAAGCATGTAGATTGAAGTTTTCCATATCTGAAATTTTCTTTGAGCTTTGGGAGGTTTTCCTTTGAAGGTCAAATAAAACATGGTCTTGCCATTTTGATTAACATGTTCTGGAAATTTTACAGTATTTTTATTTGCTTGTAAAAATTCTTTTGGAGAATCATCAGCAGTTCCATTAGGTGGAAAATGCCTTATTCAAAAATTAGCAAAGTTCTCATCAATATCTGTGGGCCTAGGTCTGCCTCAAAATAAGCAGCCTCATATTATTGTATCCCCCTCACTCAAATACCATGCCTTACCATGAACAAAAGGGAATGTGAGATGTATTTGCTAACATTTATTCTTAGCAGTTTCTAATAATGTAATGTAATGTAATATTCACACTGGCGCTTGTTTAAGAAAAAAAAAACAGCTACAAATAACACCATGAAATCATTACTGAAAGGAAATTTTACTCTTTAAAAGCAGTTCTCTCTCTAATATTCTTATAAGATCTCAAAACTGAACTCCTGATTTAGCTGCGTTTTTCCCTAATGAGTGAAAACAAAGACAGCTCACTTATTGAACCCAGCAACTATGACAAGCCACTGTTGACATGGATCTTCCTCTTTAAAAATAAATCTTAACTGGTAACTTCATGATTGTGAGGGTAACCTCTCAGGCATCAACTGGCTCTTCAGTACAAAAAAAAAAAAAAAAAATAATCATAGAATCATTTAGATAGGAAAGGTCTTTAAGATCAAGTCCAGACGTTAACCTAACACTGACAGGTCCACCACTAAACCATGTCACTAAGCACCATGTCTTTTAAATACCTCCAGGGATGGTGACTCCAGTGCTTCCCTTGGGCAGCCTCTTCAATGCTTGACAACCTTTTTGGTGAAGAAATTTTTCCTAATATCTAATCTAAACCTCCCCTGCTGCAACCTGAGGTCATTTCCTCTTGTCCTATCACTTGTTAATTGGGAGAAGAGACTGACAACCACCTCGCTATAACCTTCTTTCAGATAGGTAGTGATAAGGGCTTCCCTTAGCCTCCTTTTCTCCAGGCTAAACCCCAGTTCCCTCAGCTGCTCCTCATAAGACTTGTGCTCGAGACCTTTCACCAGCTTCGCTGCCCTTCTCTGGACACACTCCAGCACCTCAGTGTCTGTCTTGTAGTGAGGGGCCCAAAATGGATACATACATCATAAAAGACCCTAACCATGTCAGCCATGGAAAGGAAGGTTGAAATTATTTACGATGGTACAGTCACTATTAGTCTGAGTAACAGCCTAACTGAGCTGTACCTTATTTGTGCTTCCCAGTTAGAATATTTAGAATAAGGTACTTTGAACTAACCATCTCGGGTTACAGTCCCACCAAAGAAAAATTAGGTGTAGCCATTGCTCACCACAGAACAGGCTTTTTAGTCATTTTTTTCTTCATAATGTCTCAGCTATGTTGCTGTACAGGATTAGATGGAAGTTCATCAACTCCAGACCCCAGCACAGTGCACATAACCAGACACATACTCTCACCAAGTCCAGTGTATCACAACCTACGAAACAGACAACTTCAAATAATAAGGTTCCATCACATAGAAAAAGTTATTGTAATTAGTCTCTATGTATTTGACTTTGTACAATTAAACTTCATTCCATTTCCATTAGTCAAATCTACAAGGTCATATAAAATTTTCAGATGACAAAATGAGAAAATATTGCTAGTATTGGAGGAAGACTGGATCATAATTCAGAAAGAATTATTCCCTTAAATCCATCTAATCCTTCCTAAATTATGACCCAGTCCTCCTCCAAAATGGGTAATACTTTCTCACTTTGTGTCAGCCACAAATTTTATAATTGTACCCACCCCATTCTTGTAACAAGGTCACTAACTGAAATATTAGACCGGATTGCTCTCCAGACCAAACCTTGAGAAACAGTACTAGTAACTTCTCTTCAGTCTGGTCACTTTCCCTTCGATATAATTCACTGAAGCTTCTACTTGAGCAAGCTTTTTATCCACCTCATAGTTTTAGAATTAATCCCCATTTTCTCATTCCTTAATAATAATTTCCCTTGGGGAACTATATCATATACTTTACTTAAATTTAGACAGATTAGGTTCATTGCATTACCCTTGTTTAAGTCAGCTATCTTATCAAGATATTAAATTAGTCTGATAAAACCTGCACTTGATGAAACTGTATTGCATGTTATTCCATTTACCTCTGAAACCCTGATTACTGCTTTCATTCAAAACCTAAAGCCTTCTCATATCATTGAGGTCAAACTCATGAGTTTATGCATTGCTTAGAGATTTTTACTTTTGTGGATGTATCATGTTTGTTATTCTCCACAACATAATATCAGTCTATGTAGTGGGCCACTGCAGAAGACACTGTAACAGTGATAATAATTTCTGGCAGAATCTAGACAGAGATTTAACCACAGTCCTTGACTGTAGAGACCTGTATGACTGCTATATAACCCAAGCACATACCCTGACATTAGTCATTAACAATACCACCTGTGTGTACTTCTTGTAAGGACTTGTTCCTAAGGAGATGTGTAAGAGCATAATGCTCTCACTGAACCTCGGTGTACCAGAAAGTTCAGTATTGTAAAGGTAAAAGATTGACAGTTTTGTTCATTTGAAAGAATTGTCTAAAGATGTGAAGAACGGTGAGGATGGGAACGTCCCCACAGATGGGATCCATGCAGCATGCCATGATCAACATGAAGGGTCTCGTCCAATGATGCATACACCAGGGTTTCTACTATCAGAAGGGGCATACAATTGTAATCACCTTTTCTATTATTTTTATTGTGTACACAGTGACCCAGTTAACCATTCATGAATGGCCATGCCGTTCTTACTGAGATGCCAAAATAACTGGGATCACCCTCAGTACAAAACAGTATTTTAAGCTTCCCTGTACTTTGAAAACAGTAGAGCTACAGTAGCATAAATCTGGAGTAACTGTATGATGAATAGACTTTCACACTTTTACAAAAATCATCCTACATTCTGGAAACTGTAGAAAGACCATGGAAATATTTGTAAGATCACTCAAACAGGCCTCGTTATGAATTATTTTTATACAGTCATACACATTGCAGTTTTGTTTTATTATCCAAATTCTTTTCTAATGAAGAACAGGGCCCCACTTACTTTGAGTTTTTGAATACCACTAAATCTTTTTCTTCAATAAATTATTTTGCCTTTCTTCCAGCATATTTAACTGACACTACACATAGCTAGACATAACAGTTTTCTCAACAATGGACTTTGCTGTAGGAAGTGCTCTGTGTTAAGGTGACGTGAAAAGAGCAACCACCATCCCTTCCTCTGCTAAACTTAAAATGCAATCACTTTCTGTAGGCAGGATAATATCCAGAGCTACATGGGAAAATCTAACCACTATAAAACATATAATGAGTAGTTTCTATCTGGGAAAAATTCTACAACCTAAGGCCAGAGCTTCTTTATGAACTACAGATTGTTGAGAACAAGTCACCAAGAATAAAACAGATTTTGTCATAGCGTGTGTGAGCTCAAGAGCTCAACAGGTTATTGGTATTGATTTGGCATTCAGAAGAACACTACTCTAACTCTTTCATGAGAGCCTAACTCAGCAAGAAACACAGTACCACCATTTAAGTCAGGGTTGGAACAGTATAATAATGGCAGAGTTCAAGTTATTTCAATTCCTGTCATTGTCAGCTTGAAGCATTAAGCATAGAGAAGATGAGTGAGGAGGAAGAGCTATTTTTGAAAGATCGTAAGACTAGAGTTACTTCTCGACTTCAGTCTATTCCTTATTAATTGGTCTTTGATACACTAAAAAGGCAAAATTGAACCAATGACCAAGTCAAAGCCCGTATGTATTGATAATGGTAGCATGCTGGCACAAAATAATATGAGAAAATATTAGAAGACTTAAAGTGGACAAATTAATCCTAATGATGGCATGTTATATTTCCAAATGTAGTAAAGATAATCAGAGATATCATAGACATCAGAGATACCTTAATAAGGCCAGGCTCCCTTTCGATTGATATTTTCTTTTAGTTTTTCACCACTTATATTTTTAAAAGCATGCATCAATGCACCTGAATTACCCTAACAAAACAGAAGACAACATGTTTTCTGCAATTATTCAGAACACCTTTCCTCAGTTACTTACATGATGATTATAATTTATGCATATGCAACAATGATGAACATTGTGCTCAGAAGACAAGCAATAACCCTTAACAGCACTAAGAATTTTTCTTTTTTCTCCTTTTTTCTTAAATAGATGTTGTGAAATACTGTACAAAACCAGAAATAACACAGATCTTCTCTTCCCTAATGCTTAACAAGGGTAGAAAGCAACATGCATACAACGCCAACTGTAGCAGACAAAAAAAAAAATAAAATTCAAAAAAACCTTAGGTTTCAATTATTGTATATCATGAAAATACAAGATAAGATTCTTTAGGAATAGAATTTACTCGCTGTCAAACAGACATCAAAATACTTAGGCCAGAGGTGGTGATATTTGACATAATAAAAGGGAGAATAAAGCACCTGTTATGACAGGAAAATGCACACATTTCCCTGATTCTTGGGCCTCAAAGCAGTCAATGGCATCCATGAAGACCAAAGAGACTTTGATTGAGCAACACATGTGCATGAACTAGAGAAGTCAGCATAGAATATATTCACCATAGTATAGCCACTAAAGACCCTGTCATAAGCATGCAGAAGGGAGAGGGTATCGATTACTATTCCAGTCTCACCCTAAAAATACTCTTTTTGAAATTTTAATTCAAGTCCATTCAGACACAAATATCTCCTTTGTCCCCCTGATGATTCCAGTACCACATCAACTTCAGTACTGTCTAGTTCTCCCCAACTATCCAGATGTAATCTCTACCTAAAAATTTAAAGACTGACATGATTTGTGTTTGCTGTATAGTATGACTCAAGTCAAAGACGGGTAGAAAGAACAATTACTGAGACATAGCCAAGAGCATGTCATAAATTTGCTTTGAGTATCTGAACTTCAGAGCACTTCGGATCTACAAAGCGAGGTGGTAAAATCCTCTCTCAGTAATATAGTGACATTATTTTATATTCTTTCAAGACAGACCACTAAGAAACTGCAAAGACATCCCTTTCTTTGTGCCTGTTATATCCTTCTTCCCGTACTTCTACCTGAACTTGCTCCAAAAAGAGGGAAAGGAGGAGCTCTAGATTGACACAGCAGTACTTTATTGTTGCCACAGTCAGGTGGGTAGCAGTGAAAAACTCTAAGACAGACAGAGAGCTAAGGAGGGCTCTACTCTCCCTCTAACACATGCCAGTCTGCACAGAGAGCCAAATGTCTGATAAGGTATGGGACAATGTCACAGCTCTGATAAAGCTTCCTCATGCCAAGCCTTAAAAACAATGATGCTCTGAGGATTACAAATTGAATATTTAACTGCTTGGCTTACTTGGGCTGGATTGACTACAGTATCGATTCTTTTCTTAGCCTCTCCAACATTTTCTCAGCAGGGGCTTTTTACTGGTTACACCTTCACGGCAATAGACTCATAGGCTAGTTGCTCAAGGAGCCTACAGACACACTCCTTCCTGAGGCTTACGCTTACCAGGGCACACTTGATAGGCATTCTTTACATACACATTTTTGAGACACAAAATAGTGGAAACAGACTTCTTTTTTCAAGTCTAGAGTTGATGGCATGCGCATGCATGAAAGAAACCACAACTATATGCATTTCTTAATCTGTTTCCTCAACACTCTTGTGAATTTGGGTTTAAACCTAAAGGCCAAATATGTTCTAGATGTAGGAACTGGGCAATTGCAGCTGCATACGTGATTCAAAAGGTCTCAGTCATCTAGATAGAACAAATACAGGAGCTACAAACTGATTATCACTTCTTCCCTTCAAGTCTTACCTTCTAGAAATCTTTTTCCCTACTGCTCTGTATAGGGATTCCTCAAAAAAGTGTCCCTGTATTTTCTCCATCTCTGTTCTCCAACCATTTTTTCTATTTTATTTGAATTCAGAGTGAAAGAACCCAAAATCCTACATCTTCTTTTCCTTCAAGACTCTCTTCACTGAAGGCATAGTTTCACGTTGTGAACCAATTGCTAAAACAGCTGTCCATCTCCATCCCCACATCCTTCCACACATTTATTGTCAAGTGCAGATTCCCATACCCTTCCTTGCACTGGTCTCATAAGCAGGCAGTTGGGAGTCAGTGAATCACATCATTTTATTGATCTGATGGAAATCAGTCTTTTTTTTTTTTTTTCCCCCTACATTTTTCCTTAGGAGCAACTAAGTGATCAACCTCACCAAGTGATCACACAATCGCTAGACCTGAAGGGGAACAGAGCTACACTCTTTCAATAGCTGCTTTCAGCATAATGTGAAACTGTACATGGTGACCTTCACACCTTCTCATTTTCAATTCCCTGTATTAACATCCGATGTTTTTTTGTTCTGTCTCCAAAGAAATTACAGCCCTTTTTTGTCTGAAAGGAAGCTAAAAAAAAAATAGATCTATATAGTTTGCAGTTATTCTTTTGCTCTCTGTATACAAAAATTTACCTGGATACTAAGAGATTTAACAAACCACCTAGTCTTACACAAACATTTGTGTGACACTCTTCTGTCCATTTAACACACATAGTATGAGACAACACAGAATACAGCTATACAACACAATACAGACGGCTATAAGGCACAATGATACTAGTTCCTTTTAAATAAACATTTACATAAAGTGTAAATAGATTACTTCCTTAAGGAATTAATGTTAAATATGCTGCATCATTTGAAGGATTTAACAGCACTTTTATTTACACCATCACCTCCACCCATTTTTCATGTGCCTAAGTAACAATTTATAATGATAATCTATTCAGGCTGTTGATGATATAACAAAAAGCTTCCCCTATGGCTGTATCTGAACCCAACAGAAGGTACACATCTCATTGGCTCAAAGGCAAGAAACTTTAAAGCAAAGCTTTTAGAGACTTAATTTGTGGTGCTGGTTCTAGTCACTGTTTATTTTACTTCATTTTTCTGGAAGTTTTAACTCTACTAGTAGTTTGAGAGTGTACATTATGACCAGAAGACCTGTCATGCTTCATATAAAACCAACTTCTACTAAATTAAATAAATAGAAATATTTAAAAGCTTTTAAATGTTTTACTAGTGTAGCTAGCATTTTCCATATTGGTTCAGATAAGTTGTTTTACTACCAACTTGGCAAACATACACAGCAAAATTTGAAATATAAGAGTACTTCCAAATTAAAACTTAATTGATTGCACTTCAGATTGGGGTGGTAGGGGAGGGAGAAAAGCTAGTATTCCTACCAAGAATATACCCATTAGTTGCACGGAGGACTGCTCCCAAAGCATCTGAAACAAGCAAACCTTTCCAGTAAAATAATGAGGAGTTTTGAACAGTTATCTCCTCTCTAATGAGAAGAATTTGACCTTTATGAACACACCAGTCACAGATCCTTTAGTCCTGCCTGACATATTTCCAGTTAGAAAACCATGCCATATGTGCACCCTGTAAAGTGGTGACTTGATCAAAACAATGAAACAGGATTGTGCTAGGGGAAAGCCTACAAATCCATGTGGAGAGCACCCTTTGCCTGTAAAGCCTCCGCAGCAGTTTGCCTTTTTATTAACTGCTGTCTCAGGTCTCTAGGGGAAGTCAACATGTGAAATAAGAAAATTATCCCTTCTGATCAGCTCACTAACATGAACTGACAAAGAACATAAACAATTAAACATTTTTCTACCCGTTTCATGCTCTAAATGTACAGACAGAACACAGAATTTTTAGCTCTGTATGATGTTGAGAGACAAGTTAACTTTGGCTCTACTTGCCGGGCTCCCTCTCCTGGTGTATACAAGGTAGTTGCAACTCTTCGATAACGAGTTGTTTGGTAGACCTGAACTTCAAGCTGCATTTCTGATATTATTTCATTCACTCCCTCGCATGAAACACAAATCTTCTCATTCTGAAACTCCTTTATACCAAAAACTAGATAAATTTAAGCCATTAGTCATTAAATAAATTCTCTGCTTTTTTAATCAATACACAAAAGGCAGTGTTTGCAGAAGACTTTCTTCTAGACATTTTTATTGTCATTGACAGAGTACTGCATCCAGTTTTGGAGCCCTCAGCAGAGGAATGACATGGATCTGTTGGAGCGGGTCCAGAGGAGGCCACAAAAATGATCAGAGAGGAATGGAGCAGCTCCCCGGTGAGGACAGGCTGAGAGAGTTGGAGATGTTCAGCTGGAGAAGGCTCCAGGGAGACCTTCTAGCGGCCTTCCAGTACTTAAAGGGGCTATAGGAAAGATAGGGAGGGACTCTTTGTCAGGGGATGTAGGGATAGGATGAGGGGTAATGGTTTTAAACTGAAAGATGATAGTTTTTTACTAGATAGAAGGAAGGAATTCTTTAATGTGAGGGTGGTGTGACACTGGAACGGGTTGCCCAGAGAGGTGGTAGATGCCCCATCCCTAGAAATATTCAAGGTCAGGCTGAACAGGGCTCTGACCAGCCTGATCTAGTTGAAGATGTCCCTGCTCATTGCAGGGAGGTTGGACTAAATGACCTTTAGATGTCCCTCTGAACCCAAACTATTCTATGATTCTATGCCTAGCTGTGCTTCATTTGTACTCTTTTTTTTTTTTTCCATATTTCTTTGAATGGAAAACAAGTGGTGATTTTCTTGAGGTGAGGGGAAAGGCCAGCGTGGTGAAAAGATGATGAAATCCTTTACATTTTGGGGAGAATCCCAAGCCAGGCCAGCATGAAAGAAATATATACTGCTGGATAATGGAAGAGTTCCCTTAGGATCCTTAGAGCCAGCAAGACCTGAGGCCAGACTCATCCTGCTGTATCCCACACTCAGGGAACAGAGATGACAACAGTAATCAGAACAGTGATTCAAAGTCCCTCTTACTCACCCTCATTAAATGCAACAATATGAAATTCAGTGATCTGTCCTACCAGCTTTTCACAGTACCTTCCTCCACTTTCATATTTAAAAAAAAAAAAAATCTAGAGTGCAAAGGGATTAAGTGTTATTCAGCAAAGATAGGTATTGTGAAATCACTGTTTTCCAGTTGACGTGAGCCACCTATTTATGGGCTATCACTATTTAGCTCCTATTGCTTAATTATACTGTGTCATTTGGAGGATTACATCCATCAGTCCCATCTGGTCTTCAACTTTTTTCTGTCAGAGGAACCAGGAGTTACAGAAATCCTCGACAATTATCAAAAGGAACATGAGGCATGAGTTACTTAGCAGTATAAAAATAAAGGCATCTATTTCTGGATTTGTTATAGCTCCAGAGATTATTTCATGGCTAAGGACCTTCATTTCCATTTCTAACTTGAGTACATTTTCTGTGTCAAACTTCACTTGCATTGCCTCAGAGTATAAGAATTTTTCCGGCCCAGTTGTCAAAGACAGGAAATTTCCATTGTGTTCTGCAGGTGTTTGGGCTCTGGTAGGACTAGCAAGAGGGATCCTTAAGGAATGAGAATTTCACGGTCAACTCCAACCTCAGATCTGGTGGGGACTAGGACACTAGGACTTTAGCCACTTTAGGCTGAGCAATTTGAGCTCACAAGTACTCCACCATCCTACCCAGTCCTAGGTTTATTATATTACTAGCTGTTAGAGCTCAGCATTCTAGTCTCTCTGGTAATACATTTCTTACCTCATCATTATGTAAAAGCATTAAATAATGAATAACATCATTTTAAAAAATCAAGCTTTAATGTTATAATTAAAGAAAATCATACTAGTGAAAGACCAGCATGCATAATGATTTAAAGGAAATAGAGCATTATGTAGGATTTCACAATGTGAAACAAACGATGCAAAGATAATTCCTAACATAACCTAAAAGCAGATCTGAATCTGAGACACCAGCCATCCATCACAGCAAAATAAATGTTCTTCCATTCCACCTGCAAGACCTTGTACAGCTCATATCCCTGCTTGTAGCATACCCCTCTTCCTCTGGTATTTAGCTAACCAAGCTAACCAGAAGGCCCAAGAAAATATCCTATTCCTAGGGAGCCGTACCATTCAAAGTATTTTGACACAACACAGTGAAAAGCAGCAAACAAATGCCTGATCTTACATTAAGTGGAACTGTTCTCCACCACCAGCTGTTCAGAGAGAAAAATTCTTCCTGGCGTAGCACAGGTGGCACATACAAAGTGCAAATTAAAGCCGGGGCTTCTACACAGCAAGGGTGGAAGTCACAGCAGTTGTGCTGGCCTAGTGACCTGTGCCCCTGGCCTGCGCACAAGAGAACGATGAGCTGGGATGGATGAAAGGACAAGCAAGAACGGGGCCACAGAGCAAGCGTGAGCAGCACAGTGTGCTGCAGCAGCTATGTGGGCTGTAAACAGCACCAGGGCTCTAATTTGGAAGCAAGTTTCACTTCTGAACACATAACCGGTTTGAGTTAAATTCACTTAACCTTTTCAAATCCAAATGCTGCAGTTTTTTATTTTGATAGCAATACTTTACTATCTGTAAGTACAGCTTATTGTTAATATTTATTATTCCCCTAAAAAAGCAGAAGTTGTCCAGACAGCTCTTTACTCTCAATACAATGAAAACCAATCAACATCCAAACAAAAACCCGCTGCTGATTTCAGTTGTACCAGGACAACTTCATATAGGTGAGATTACGCCAGATTCTCTCTCACGTCAGAAACATGAAAGATCAGATTTGCTGACATATTCCAATGGTCTGAGCCACTGTGGCAATGCAAATCATCCATAAACTCTGATTAGCTCAGTGAATAGCAAGGACTCTGGCTCCTCTGTATCAAAGAGGAGCAAAGCTGCAACAATATACTGACGCCACTGAGACAACATGCACTTCCTCAACTGTATTGTGGAACTGAAACCAACATTCAGAAAATGTGACATTTGCCACACTTTTTGTGTTTCTTTTTCTGGACTATAGCTGGAACATCCCTTATATTTTCCAGTGTGAGCTGTTCATTTTTGTAGGGCACTTAACTACGTATTTGAGACTGTCTTGTTTGCTTCTTTATCTCTTTGGTATCAGATGGAATTTAGTCTTGGAGAACAAGTCTCAGGGAGACAGGGGTAGGCATACTGATGTGTGAGGGAAATCAAGAAAAATACATATTTTCAAAATATGAGCATGGCAAATATCTTAATAAAGGTCCCAAGAGCGAAGCTGAATCTTAAACTCTGATGTTCAGAAAGCAAAGTATTTTACAGATGTGAAGTCCTTCCTCCTCATGTGCAATAAGCAGTAATATTCTGATTCATGGGAACTAATAGGCCAAAGAGCATTACTTTCTACTTGAGAGAAGGAACTGGTTCTAATAATACCTCCAAAATTTAGAATGGAGAAATGTAACTAAACACGGTCATTTTCTTCAAATAGGTCATTTTTACATCTATTTTTGTAGGAATCTAATATCTTTAAATATTCCTAGTATTCTAATTTCACGTACATTATTTAAAAGCACAGATCAGCATATGACATCCTTCCCTATATTTTGGGTCATTTCTCAGTTAGGATAACCTGAATGTTTTTGGGTGAGAAATAACTTGAACAAAACTGTATGTTGTAAAGAAATTCTGACCTTAAAACCCTGCAATAGACTTCAAGCATAATTAGACTTGGCCTGTTCATCTCTCATAGTAGTTGTTCTACAAAGGTCCTTAGCTGTGTTTATCACAGCTGTTACAGCAGATCGCTCAGGGATGGCCTTTGAAATACCTTGCAAAAGCTGCAAGACTAAAGCACAAGATCTTCTGTTGAAGATAAGATCAGACAAAACGCCACTACAGCACTGGGAACTACGCTGCATGCATTTTCCTTAAGTCAGCATCTGATCCCACCTTGTTGAGCTAGTTGTTTTCATGCAGTTTTTGTAAGAGCCAAACATTCAGCAAGCTGCAACAGTAAAACACAAGTGGTAAAGAGAGGATACTCCCAATCAAAAATGACTGAATGCACAGGAAAGAGATGGAAACAATTTCCCTAAGTGATGGAGTTTGTTAAACTGTTTTGGATACTTGTATCTGTAAATGTCAGTGAGAATCTGGATTAATAAAGCAGGAAAATGAGCATATTCCAGTTTTCCAGATTCAGAGAAGAAAATTATATTAATCAGCTCAAAAGGTAGGAGACAAATATATCTATATGCCTTATCGCAGGACTGTGCTATTTATGACAACTCTTTGGTATGGGAACAGGGACTTTTCAGTGTCAGCTGTAAGTGAAGTTGCTGGCAGAATGGTCATGCACATTTATTAGAAGCACAACATATTATTTGCCTCTTGGAATTCATGGGAGAAATACATTTGTAACTGTTGTGCAAGAAAACCGTTAGCAATAGTGGTTTTGGGGAGAAATGGTAAAAGACCACACATCAAATAAAAACCACAGTATTTTCATTTGGTGGTATCTTAGCAGCTTTCTCTAAAGGGAAGATTAAACTTGTCCTATCACTTTACCATCCTTTTCCATACTGTTACCACTGTATATAGATATGACAAGACCAGCTCTGGCATTTACACCGAACTGCACAAGCATCTACGTGAAATGCAATTTTGTGACAAAAAAAGTGGGATCATTACGCTTGTCCTGCTCACTGGGGCAATGGTGGTTTTACCTAACTTTTCATATCACATACTTCCACGTGCAAACACCAGAACCGCGTTAGGGAACAGCACATAAGTGACCTGTACGGGACTTCATTTTGTAGAACCAAAGCACATCCATAATGGACAAAGCCCCTCAGAAGCTAACATGGCAACCCACAACAGGAAGGTTAGCCCTGTGCTCTTCTGTTTTGCATTGACCAGGAGGCTAGATGCCATATGCAACAATCACCCCCTTACAACATAAATGTATTTTTTCAGACCTGCATTTCTCATTAATTATCTTGTCTCTGAAGCAGTTTATTATTGTTATGCTCTCCAGTGTGTGAAATTTAGCTTTTCCCCACTTCATATTTCCTTTACATATGGGCTTTTTGTAACAATTGTATGGATTTCTTGTTAGTGGTGCCAATGTTTCATTTAAAACATTGCTAAAGAGAATTCTATTCTAAATGTATCAAAATCAAACTATACAGCACTTTCCATGCTAATCCAGTAAGTGTATCTGAAGAGCAAATGATCACTCACTGGACCTTCTCTACAAGTTGCACTACTGGCACAATTTCAATGCTTAACTGATGTATAATTCTAACAAACTTAGACATATATTCCATTAAAGACTCTACAAAGAGGCATTCTTAAATTATTTTTTTTTTTTTTTTTTTTTTTTTTTTTTCAGATACAGCAACCAAATTACATTCTTTAGACAACTCAGTCTGGCAGGCAGTGTATAAAGTTGCAGAAGGTTACATGTCCAGAAAGTAGCTACCAATAAACTTAATCCTACAAACATTTTCCTACTAACTTTGGTGTCAGTTGCTCTAACTTTTCATAGCTTATCCCCTTTTTCAGTACTAATTATAGGTATCGCACACTGCACAGTTTAGAGATTAATATTGAATTATATAGATCCAGATTTCACTGCCTGTTATTACTGCCAAGAGGAATGACATGACTTCATTATTCTTTATTGTGTTACATATTTCACTTCTGTACCTGCTAGTCAAAAACTATTTTAACCCTTCCTTTGGCAAGACAGGGGCAGCCACATTTTAAAATAAGTGCATTATACTTTCTTAAAATTGTTGTTTCTTCTAAGCCCATACTATAGAGACTCTTTTACAGATGGAATTAAAAATCATTCTTCCTGACTACTGCAAGAAATTGTAGTTACATTGTTCAAAATTATTTATATTGTTTACTAAATAAATATATCAGAGGAAAGTGTGGGAAAAAAGTATTTCCTACTGACACTGGTGGCATCAGAATGTCATCTTCACACAGAGAAGTCTGTTACTCCATGGATGTAGGAGTTCTGCAGAGCAAGGATGATCCATTGCCCAGTAAGTTGGCCTGAGACTCAAATTTAAATTTCTATTATTTCACAGATTTTTTCTTTACCTCGATCAAATCACACAAACCTAGGCCTTCAAAAGTTACCCAGATGCTAAAGATTACTTTGGAACTATCTACCTAAATAGTTTTAAGAATCTATATCCAATTTTTGTTCTCTAAAATGTAGACAGTATATCCTTACCCAATATGGATGTTAAGCTGAAAAAATTTTAAAGATCATCAGTTCCTTTGTAACAAGTGCCAATGATCGATAGTAGGAAAAGTTACCTAGGTTTTTTTTTTTGAGGCATCTCTTTTGAAGATTTCTTACTCTAACTTAAGGGCAAATTAATTTCTTGAATAAAGCAGTAGCACTGTCATTAACCTCACTGAAATGCAAGTCTTGGCAAAAAAAACCCAGCTTTCCTACTATTGCTTTGATTCAAATTATTCATGTTTAAAGAAAGCCAAATTAGTAGGAAATATGAATTCAGTTCCATAAAGCAATTTCAGAGATAACGAGCACCTACATCCTCACTGCAGAAAACTTTACAAGAGAAGCCCTTTATTGCCTATCTCGCAATTCAGCATTGCTACGTATGGGTTCAGGAAACTCTGGAGGAGAATAAATTAAATGTTCATTATGTTTCCTTTAACTTAACCCTCCTTTAATATACCTGTATCTAGGAATATCACATCCATAGAAGGCTGAACTGTTCTTGGGTTAAGAAGCTTTATTTTAGATGTGAAAAGATTTAAATCAGGTATTACATTCCCTACCTATTCTTTTTTTTTTTTTTTCCTGGGTATTTTGTTGGAGTTTTTTAAGACTTCTTTCTTAGAAAGTCCATTATCTTTGTAAGAACGTCAGGCACATTTTTTTCTTCTTCAATACTGTTCACCTCGCTGTGCCACTTCTTGCAAATTGCAGAGAAATGGAGTTCTAAATATGGCACTATTGAACTCACTCACTGCATTTCCATGTCGACATACATTAAAGTTTGGGGGTTTCTTTTTCTTTCCCTTTACTACTGTTTTACTCTAATCTTCTTCCCTTTCTGTAGTTGTTTGACTGATAAATAAAACAAAATAAATAAACAAAAATTAGAGGTTAAAGACACAGACGTTTTAACCTTTTTATGTATGCAAGTAATATTTCCTCCAAAGAGACACTGCTCCTCTCATGCATAATTGTAATTTTATTTTTAGCCAGTTCTTTATTCAATGCCATGCTTTACACTGAAGGTTCATAACTTTAATCTTACAAAAGAAATCTGTCATGGTTTCCACTGCGGTTTACAGTATTAGATTCCAAAAGAGTCCTGCAGCTGGCACTGAAGTGGTTCACTTATGCAACTCTTAAGGGCTTTGTGCTGGCGTCACACTCTGCTACCAACAAATACTACCACTGGGAAGAAGGCAGAGAAACTGAAGACAGGAAGGAATGAAGTACCGAATTTCGGCAGTACATACGGGGTGCAGATTTACTGTAGCTTTAACAAAAATCAAAATCTGTTTGTTTTACTTATGAGCCTCAAACATTTGTAGAAAAGTCTGGATAGAAGAAAGAGATAAAGAGCTGGTTTAGTACATTCTTTTCTTCTCTTGTTCCATAACGTTAGCAACATGAACTAACACTACAGTAATGTTACATCACTCTAGATTATGCAGTTACACAGTCTTTGACCATGCAGGCACCAGGATCCAGAGAGCAGATGTGGCCCTCATGCAAAATGACTTGTCATGTAGAACCAACAACAAGGCTGAAGCTCTGCTAAAGTAATGATACTGCAACCTGGAAAAGCTCAGGGGATGCTGGGACAAATGGAATTGCTGGTTTGGTTTTTTGTTTGTTTATTTGTATTACAGATGTCTAAGGGGGAGAAAGAAGCAAGCTAACTAGTCTGCTCTGCATATTATGAATATTTTCAGCAGAACTGGTGTTTCCTTTTCTACTTTCCAAGCAGCACTTAGGAAATATCTTTTAAAATGGGCTGAATTTCCTTCTGCTGCTGCTGAAACAGCTACTAGTTTACACAAGCTTATAATTTTGACAAACTAAGTATGCAAATCCTGATTTTTGTGTCTGTCTTGCTATATTAAAAATGCACATAACATTATAATTGCATGTTTGGAGGAGTTTTCTTATTACAAACATTTCCTAGATTATCATAAGCGGTCATTAGAGGAAACAGTAAAATTGCTCAGTAGAGTAAGAGGAAAGTGAACCTGGAAAGAATAATACAGGTAATGCGGATAGGCAAAACCATAAAGCTAACTGAATAGACTTGGGCAAGTTGCAAGCAAAATGAGAGATGAGCTACAGAGGAAGGATAGTCCTTGCTCACTGGAGTCACTATGTTCAAATACTGCATTGTTGAAACAGGGGGATAATATGTCTTTTCAGACTCTCCTGGTCTCCTGGAAACAAAGTTTTGTTCGGGGTCAGAACTCAAATAACCACCTTCTCCAAGACCCAAACAGATAATAAAATCCATGCAGATTCCATGTTAAGGTGAAGAGTAGTAACTGGTCACATCCTCATCCCCCCTCTAAATAGAGGTATGAAAGCTAGGGCCAACTTCAGGACACATTGTTCCCAAACATCTGAGCTACCTCAGGACTTAATGAATTCATAAGCAGATCTGTACCTTTGCTTTCAGAGGACGTGGTAGGATATCCATGAGAAAGCTTTTGGAACAGTATCTCCCTCCTGAATGGCTTTTAATATAAGAGACAATAATTACCTGAAGTATAACTAGGCAGATGCAGACTTATTCTGAGGTTTATACCCACAGCTTACAAAAATATAAGCAAAAAAGTCTCACTGACATAAAGGAGCCCCTTCTTCATACCAAGATAGTTTCATATTCCAGACATTACTCACCGAATTCTGATCACATCATTAATCAAAAAGGCCCCATAGCTAACAAAATATCCTCTTCTTTGGGAAGAGCAAAACAATACTGAAAGGTCAATAGAACTAACAGCATGAATCATAATAGCAGGCAATTACATCTGCTGTGGTATCAACAAGGTACTCAAAAAATGGCTTCAGAAGTTTCTTGATCAATGACTGGAGCAGAAGGATAAATGAGCTCATCAGTGAAAGCCTAGCTGACTGACAGCTATAGCAAATTCCGTGACTACAGGTGTTTGAAATTCATTACTATTAATGGCAGGTTCCCACTTGGAGGCCTCAGTTACAGAATCCCCAGTGGAACAAATGGCTAGTGACAAAGATCTTTCTTCTCAGAGCTTTGTTAGAACACTGATGCACTGGGGGTTAGGATTTAATGGCGCGTTATATTGTTGAGGATTTTGACTGGTAATTTTAACCACACTCAGTTGCTAAGTTTTTGTTAAAAACTTTGGTTAAAGTCTACTTCATTTGAGTTAACTTCAAGAAGTTAGCACAAGATATCATGCTATTTCAGATAGCAGTCATGCTTAACAGCTTAAAACATCTAAGTATTTCATATCATGAACAGAAGCATGATACACCATCTTCTACACAATCATGGCACATTCTCTCTGTTTTACTGCAGTAAAAGCTCCCACCTGCATTATCCACTCAGAGATGCATTTAAATATCATGTACAGAAATGGAGAAATGTTATCCCACCTATTTTGCAAACTTTCCTTCTGTTCTTACATATCAAGTAACTCAGCTAAGAATTTTTTGTACATAACCATATAAATTATTCTGGTCTTGAGCGTCTTTCACAAAACAATCATGCAGTGAAGGTCAGCATGTTTATGGAATACCCTAATGAATTACAGATTGCAGAATGAAGAACTAATTTTTGCTTTCAAATTCTAGCAGAAATTTCTAGAAGAAAACATATCTCAAAGCAATGTATGGACTGTCTCCACTTCTGAACTTCTGTCTCTGAATTCTACTTTCACAGAGATAAACTAACTCACACCTGTAATCTCATTAGCCAAGAAATTCTTGCAATATCTTACAGTTATGCAATTGTGTCTTTTTTCTTTTTGTTGGATATACCAACTTACACATATAAAGACCTCCACCACACATTTCCTGTTTAACATACATAAAATGTCAGTAATAACTGAAAATCATCTCACATACAAAGGAGGATTTTTGTACTTTTTATTGAAGCATGCAAATAACTAATCACTTGTACTGAAATGTTGGTAGAAAGTATTTTTGAAAGTCACAGATTAGAAAATTTTTTTTTTATAAACATGGAAATATATATAGTAATATCTCCATTAACTGTGCCAATAATTACATTCAATACAACTGAGAATAAAGTTCTACTAAACTCCACTTGAGGTGATACAACCAACACACCTCTTTGTTGATTTAAATGGTGCCTTTAAACATATTGCAGTAAATCTACGGTTCGCCTAACGTTAATCAAAAATATGTACTTGACTGATGATCCAATGCATTAATCATGGCATATAATTGCAGTAAAATAATATATAGCCACAGCCTGAATAATGTTTATAGTTTGTTGGCAGTGTCAACAGTCAATTGTCAAACTTTTTTTTCCCTGAATAAAATCTTTACTATACATTTAGGTGAATGAACAATATGTAAAATCTCATGCAGGTGCCATTCATGAGATTCTTCTCATCGTTCAGCAATGATTTACTCACTCTTTTTCTTCATTTTATTCAACTAAATTGCTACAAGAAGAGTTGCCAGAACATTTACGTTGTAACATTTACCTTCATGTGTGGTTCTCAAAATAGTTTTTTCTCCACAAAATGGAACACTGAAAATTGGATGCAGTATTTCTTGAGGGCAGTAAAAATCCTGTTGTTTACTGCTATTTTTCTAGGTTTGTACATATAATAAGACTCTGAAATTAGCTCCTTGGGAGGGTAAATGAAGTAAAGTCCATTCATTGTACAGCAGAAGCAATAACTTTTTTTAATCCCATGTTAATACAATTTTGCCTGGATTTTTTAGAAATAAACTGATTGTGTTCCATTCTGGTGCAAATTATGTACCCTATGCACATTCTGAGCATGCCTTGATAACCACAGATTCCATTTTGTGTTTAATAATTGACTATTCAATAGAGCATTGATGCATTTTTGTCTGGAACTAATTCACCTTTGTCTGTGTATCAGCATGAATGTACAGAGAATTACAGATATGGTCTTGAAACGTAAAGGCCATATGCTTTATTCATCGCAGGTCTTTTAAACTACATATTCATGACAGGCACTGCTTGGAAATTAATATCCTAACTTGTATATGCTAGTATATATACAAAATGATTTATTACAGCAATGATTCATTGAAAAGCACCTTGAACCTTTATCTGGAAAACAGTACCTTCTGTAACAGGTCTGACCTAAAAAAAAGGAATTATTCATTGTTGTATTTGCAGAGATGACATGTTGTATTAACAAATAAAAACAGTGGTTAGAGTATTTAAAACACCAAGTTAAAAAAAGCTCCACAGACTATTGCTATTACTCATACATATAAATACCTCTGTGGCAGAAAAGCCAGCATAACAAAGTCCCATGTTGTTCCATGCGAACCTGTTACCCCATCACTGGCAGCTCAGAAAAAAAAAAAAGTTTGTAACAAAAGTGTTTATTCACAAATATAGGATGTTCTATCTCACTAAAAAAAAAAAAAAAAAAAATCCATCACCTCTGTTCTTACTGAATAATCCTAACAAACATCAATCTGCCTTTGTGGTTTTGAGCACAAACTTACTGATTTAGGCCACACAACCCAACTCAATTCAGTCAGTATTAGCTGAAAATTAAAAATAAGGCTGAAGAAAACAATCTATTAAATTTTCTACAAATTACATTTAATCTCAAGGAGAAAGAGCAGTAATTCTTCTCCACTGGGAAAAAATATCTTTTAGCTGTACAGTAACCAAGCTACTTCATTTTTGGAAGCTGTATGTCTAAAGGTGAACTTGGTCTACAGTATGATAGTCAAGCCAGCACCTATAAAAGCAATAAAGCCACATAAAAACTATTCACGTCACTTTGCCATAGCTGCACTATTGGCCCAACGGTGCCTTTGAATTTCTTCCAAATATAACCAATGCCTAATGCTTTAGCAGTAAAACAGCAATGCCCTGAAGTAAGGTATCAGTTACTTTTATCCTGATTTGTAAAATCATAAATGTTAATATATTAGCCAGTCACCCAGTTCTCGTAAGACACACCCCTTCCCCTGAACACAGTGATAGGTCAGCGATACCCTATGGATGATTAGGGACTATAGGAAGTCTTACTCATTTCATTTACTTATGCCAAATTTGCTTGTCTTCAGTTTCACCTTGGGTTGCTTCTGGCCACTGGGGTAGAGAAAGATTAAGAATTAATTAGGGAAGCCTGCATAGTTTTGATTCCGTCAGTCAAATCTGGTGAAAGCTTGTTTCTATATTATAATTTTTATCTGTTACACTTCTTTATAACATATACAGGCTGACATAAATCATGTTGTAATATATGGTAAACAAATACTCAATGTAGGATTTTAAGGTATTTCATTTACAGAATGTTCTATTGCTTTATCATTAGGGTTGGTAAGTGTTTATTCTCAGATAACTGCAGAGTATACTACCATTTCAAACATCTCTTGGAAAGCTTACCTTAACTCCTGCTGTCTTCCCAGCCATCCATCCCAATTTTTTTTTTAACCTCAAAGTGTTCACTCCAAACCATAACAGACTTTCTTGCCTTACTCTGCAGTTATTTATTTTCCCTCAGAGGGTTTAAGGAATGCTTTAGACTACAAAGTACCCCTTATTTTGCAAGATGACAAAGTACTGCAAACATTTTTATCCACCAATATGCAGCTGTACCTTGAGAGGCATTTCATTAAACTGGATCACAGTTTTGCCAAAGCTGTGATAGAAGCCACTATGATGATTACTCTCCCAAGTTCCTATCGAAGCGCACCAGTTCAAAAGCCCCATTGAAAGGGATGTACCATCACAGCAATAAGTCACACTTACAAGTTCAAGGTATACCCAACCAGATACATTTGTTAAATTCTATTTTAGTGCTACCTACAGATCCTGTGTATTCTATTGAATAAATGACCTTTCACTACCGGTATCAAACCAACAAAACAAACCTCCTCCACTCTGTTAAATAAATGCTGTTTGTCACCCACCTGTGGTTGCTGATGAGTAAGGTAATTCCTTCACTTATATGGAAGGGATTTAAGGTCTTGTCAGGTGTAAAGCTATTGGCTCAGCTGTAGCAGTGGGACTACTGCAAGTACCCCATTATCTTTTAGATCAGGATCCTGTGTATATTTAAAAAAAAAAAAAGAAAAAAAACCACAACACTGAAAAGTCCTGACCCAGGATTTTTAGGATTTTATATTCATTGACTTCTAACACACTTGCAGTGTCTAAATTCCATTTCCCTGATGGCTGCTGGTTTGCCTATGCAGCTATCCAAGCATTAAACAGCTTCATTCTTGATTGGATGCTTGTCTGTGATTGTGTCTCATCTGTTACTGGTGGAGCCCTCAACAGGAAAAGTCAATTTAGCAATTTTCTGAAGGAAACAATAACTTACAAGATGCAGACTCAATTCACAGTCCAGTTAGTGTTGCAAAACTCACCAATGATTTTTCTAGATGTTTAATGTGGTCCTGTTATACTTAATAATATCTCTACTCTTTCACACCTTTCTTTGTTAATAATACCCTTGAGAAGTACCATTGATTCCCAGTGATTTATTTTACTTCATGTTTATTTAACAAGATACGCTCTTTACCTATTTATGTAGCGTGACAGCCCTGCTATGTTGCACTTTCACACCTATACTTCTGTTTTGGTTGGGACTGTGATTACAGATGCATGGGCAAAAAAGACACTGAACATTAAGATCTGAATTACAGAACCTGGTTTTCCTTGATTTTTCTTCAGGACAACTAATATTCATTTAGAACACAGAAAGCTGGATTTGCACGTAACTGTTAAGTTGTCACTGCATTTAGCAAAATGTATCTAGGGAAAATGTAACAGGGAAAATGCTTTCAATTGAAGACTTTGGGAGATAATTCAGGTTCTGCATTAGCTGGAAAATTACTGTCATTTCATTGCATGAGGGATGCTGTTTTCTAAGTGGATACTTCACCTTTTAAAGGGCTTATTACAAGGTTGGCTATACGCTGTACTATTACACACAGATTTTGTCTTTCATCCACAAAATGACAAGCAACAACACAGTTCTAGCTCTAGAGACATTTCAGCTGCTGATGGCTTCTAAGTAGTGAAAATAAACCAGCAGTTCCTCATTCCTGAGTTATTTTATGCTCTTCATAGTTTGGCTCTCTTAGTTCTCTGTATGCAGCCTAAATAACTTGTCAAATGCCCAACTTAGGACTAAAATGAAAATGCACTCAAAATATGTGGGAAAGGAAGATCAAAACATTCATATTTTTAGTGAAAAATAGACCAAGCCCTACTTATCATAGTTTTCTGTCTCTTTTTTTAATATGCATATATTGTCAATTTTTAGCACGTCGTAGTCAGCTACTCTATTTTGCAATAATAACTAACAATGACAGTTACGGAAGATTTTATGGCTCTCTTGAAGGAAAAAATCTTGACACAGCAGTAATGAAAAGGAAAAAAAACACCTTAGGTCTGCTTTTCACAGAGCTTCATATAAAATATTCTCTGCAAGGGTTTATTTCACCAGTGATCTCTGCAGGAAGAGCAGAGCTACGTATAAGTCAGGCACTGCCGTCAGATTCTGATTTGCCTGTGTATGGACAAGCCAATTAGTGACTAGCAATAAGTCATCAGGTGCAATTGAAAGGAATATGCAATCTGGCTTTCCCTTCCTCAAGGGGCACTTATCTTCTCATCTATTGCAGCCATAACTTGAAACTCCTCTGCAGTTGCCATCTGGCACATAAGTGTGGATCTGGGCCTAAATGAGAAACAATAAAGATGGATGAAAGCCTTGATGCTTCGCACTGCACAATACTGCTTTGTAAAAGACCCTTTATATTAAATTATACTGAAATCAAGATTTTGAGCATTATATTTACGCTTCATCATATCAGTTTAAAGTTTATATAAAACAGATTGAATAATCTTCTAGCCAAGTCATTAAAAACTAAACTGGTACGGGCTGAGAGAGAAAGAAATTCCCTAGCTGACAAAGATAACAGAAACCAAGCAGAACTATGTTAAAAACTGGGTAAAATATGATATTTACATCACATTTAATTTTTGTTTTAAAGTACAATATTGCATGTTTTTTAAAAGTGCACAAATATGAAGAAAAATTTAGTTATTCTTTTTTTTTTTTTTTTTTAATTAAAACCATATTGTGCATCAACAGTCCTTGAGGAGGATGGCAGTATCAGCTACACGGGAAAGGCAAGCATCTGACTGACATTAAGAAGCTGCAGCTGGCCATAACGTTTTCCACTGCCTTGTGAAATTATACAGCTTTTGAAAAGCATGACTACCATCACCATGTGGGCACAGAGGGAATTCTCTTGTGGGAGGGGTGACACTGCAATGCTTCCTCAAAACAAAAACCCCACACTACTGACCGCTTGTTTGTCCGTAAAAATCCTGGCCTACTAACCCTAAAATCAGTTATGAGCAGGTAAAAACTCCCTCAATTTCCTCCTGACACCAGTAGGAGAGGAGAAGAAAAGGAGTTCATGTGGGGAAAAAAACCTGCAACTATAGTTTGCTCTCAGAAAATATCAACGAACTCGAGCATTTCAGCAAACTTGTGTGGCTATAGCAGCAGGAATCGAAGCCTGGATTACGTCCATTACTTAAGAGTCGGGAAATGATGAGCCTTTACAACAGATAAGCAATAATGAAATCCACATATTATACCCATTTTTCTAGGTTACACAATTTCGTGTTATGGAGAAGCTATTTTAAAAATTACAGAGCTCCCCAAGAGATGAGAGCTCTCTTTCACAACAAACCTTCAAGGTTTTGAAATTAGTCTTTGTTCTGCATTGAAAGAACACAAAATCCTCTCAGTATCTTTGTAGAATGGAATTGTGTCAGGTACCCAATTTTATGAAAACCCATATGCTTTCCAGTATTAGACTTGTTTTCTCTCTGCTCTATCTGCACAAGAGATCAGCAAGTACTATGCAGCCAAAACTTTATCAGAATAAACATGCCACCATGATACATTTCAATTTTGACTAGTGTTATATTTTAACTAAAAGTAATTTAATTATAATTATTCCAATCATTACAGGACTGCACTTTAAACAGAATCTTAATGCCCAAAGCTTTCTTCATCTCACATATATCAGTGTAAAGTTAGAAAGGTTCTGCTCAGGCTACAAAGGCAAAGGGGTACATTACTGTCATCTATCAGTATAGAAGCAAATGGGGTTTTTTTCAATCCAGTTTAATTATTAGTAAACAGATGCAAAGTTTACACTGTTTTCTCACCACACCTTTTTTATTACTGGGGTTCCTGCTCTCGAGACTCCGCTGACTTGGCCCTCCCCGTGCCCTGCTCTGCTCACAGCAGTGCTCCTACGGCCTTTCCCTCACGAGGCCACTGCCCCACGCAGCACAGGGACGTCTGTCCGGCCGCACCAACACACAGAGATCCAGAGTGCCAGTACTGAACTGCACCACGAGACAAGTTTTAACTCTGCTGGTTTGCCTAGGTACCACAGTGGGGACATTAGCGCTTTGCTGTACAGTAGCTTTGCTGTACAGAAACATGAAACTACCTGCATTTTTGTCTTGGCCCAGTCTGAATTAGAACAGAGCCATACCAGGAAAATAGGAATGGTTTCCTTCTGATAACAGTATTACTCCCACTTCCAGCTTAGCAGAACTATTAAATCTTAAACTTTCAGTGATGTAGAGGCTTTAAGTACTGGAAAACTGACATCTGACAAAAATGATGCTGTGGTTTCCAATACAGAATAAAATAAAATACATGCAGGTAAAATTCTGTAAGTTACAGAGGAAGAATACAGTAGGATGCTAACATCCATCAACTGATACCCCAAAGAGTTTAAGAATTAAAAGCAAGGTGCCAAATACTTTTATAAAATCCACTTGAAAGAAACATTGCCAAGTTTCTTACATTAAAAATTGATTTTTAAATTATCTTACAAAAATTCTCTAACTGTATGTGTTATTGTTCTTACTTCCAGATACAACCCTGCACAATTTTTTGTCACTAAATTACCAAATGTAACCCTAATGCTGAGATTTTTATCAACCAGTAATACCATTGTGCTGGAAAGGTAATATGGAATGTTATCTGAAACATTATGCAAACAAACTGAGCTATTTTAACTTCAGTGAAATTCAAAATACAAGTAAGTAAAATCAATTACCAAAAGGAAAGACAAAACAAATGGAAGACAATACCTACCAAAATATAATTGGTATATACTCACAGAACTTTACAAATAATGGAGAATTAAGGGGGAAAAAAAAAAAAAACAAAAAACACTAATAATGCATGGGTGACAGACTCTCTAACAAAAGAGAAAAAAAAAATGAACCAAATATCCCATTCTGTTCACCTCTGACAAAAATCTGCTTTGATCATCACAGAGTCTAAAACAAACAAGAAATTTTTATTTGTCTGCCTTTCAGTGTATTATATCTTCTAGATAAGTCTTCCTTGCAGCCAAGTTAAAAAGTTTTATGATTGTTACTTGAGACCTTTTAATTTGTTTTTTTTTTTCTTAGCTTTCAAATAAAGCTTTTTATTCTGCCCTGTCTCTACCTCTACTCATTTATCTTCTGCACCTTCAGAGGAACATAGCACACGGGAGCGTGCTTTGTTTTGTTTCTGCACTGCATTTTAGCCTTTTGATTTCTACCACTTGCCTCAGTAATAATGGATTTGCTAATGTTTGCCTTTAATTCTCATAGCAATCAAGTAACTGAATGATTTTCATTTGCAGGAAGTTAATATTTTCTTCTCCACCCGTATTTGTAATATTTGATTTAATGTTCAAACTAACCGTAACTGCAGCATTTATGTAATTTAAAAATAAAAGCTTGTGTATTTACTTCATAGATTAAGCTGAGTGAATGATTGCTTCGTTGTCCAAGCCAAGACTTCAAGCTAATGCTTTCCAATTTCTGTTATGGAGGGTACAGGTTAATGAACACTTCTTTCATGTTTGTCTTCTCCACCTCCTCCCAAGTGAATTTTTCAGATCTGAACTACACATCAGTAAAGGCCAGATGCCAAGAACTGAAAGATGATGCTGACTTGCCGTGCTACCTTTTTGGCACATTTTACAATTACAAGGCCTAATTCTACAGCCTTGATGTGCATAACTTACGTAAGATGCAGGGAGCCGTGTGTCTCAAGAACTACAGCAAATGCCAAATTTTCATACAGCTACCGATTCATAGCATCTGGAACAACCTTGGCTTGGAATTTCATACTCATAATTTTATATCTTGACATGGGTATTCTAACTTATGTTTTACTTAATAGTAATAGAAGCGTAACAGAATAGTATTGTTGCTCTAAACTCCTACTGGAACTAGTCCAGAATTGAAACCCATGAAAATAAGACTACTGCGATAAAGAGCAGAGGCTAGTCCTGTGATTGCCATTCTCTTTAGGTAATTGTCAGAATGTTACATGATTTTGTAGTGGTAACTTTGTCTTAATTTAATTGCTGGAAGACAGGTTTTAATTAGTTCATCTTTCATAATCATCTAGGAACTTTCCATGGTCATTTGTTCTCGCCTTTGTAGTGCAGCATCTCGGTGCTTCAGCTCTTGAACACTTTCTTGCCTGATACTCATTTCTTCCCATATCATCTCTTTTACATCACTGCACTTCAGGCACAATTTACAATTTTATCCACTTCAAGAGGGCTCATTGGAGAACAGTTTAGTATCAGACCTACTGCTCTGTTTGTTTACCATTAGCAAATTATTCTAGATACAACTCAGTTCAAAAAGCATTTTATTTATTAAAGTTTCTTAAAAGCTCTAATTTGAAATTGAAAGATTATGTTTAAAGGCAAAAAGCAACAAATGCTTATTACTACAACTATGATTCAGTTTACAACAAAAATGGTGAACAACAGAACCTCGGCTAGCATAGAACAGTTGCCCTGGAGATTACTGGAGCCACACCAATTTGTGCCAACTCCAATGCTCACTCTTAGTTTTCAAGCTTGATGCACAAGATTTAATCTCTGAATTGGTCTTCTTTTTTGTAAATGAAGCACATTTTTCCTTTTATAGGGAATCTTATTTATTCCCAAAATACATAGCAATTTAAAATCTACAAAGAGTTTTTAATTCTAGCTACTCCTTTCCAGAATAAGCTTTATATGTTTAGTAAACCTGGTCAGCAAAAATAAATAATCCATTACACACTAGGATGTCAGCTTTGTAAAGTTTTCTGAAATTGACTTTTCTCTAAGGGAGTTGAGGGAATTACTGTTTCTGTAATATCGTAGATCCCTTGTTAGGGAAGATTACTTATACATACACATCAGATAATTTCAAAACTGCCTATCTGGCTTTTCACCATTATCTAATCCTATAGAATTCTAAAGCCTGAGCACCTATAGTCTAGGCTGCTTATATGTAAGGAATTGTTAGTGTAGTCTTTTTGTCCAACATATTTCTGTATTAAATGATGAAAAAAATCACTCCACCACTAACAACTATTTCCCTAACATCTTAAATTATAAATTGTATTCTAAAATACGACTTCATGGAAACAGGGTGGGACCAGAGAAGAGAAAGGAAATGTCATGGAGAAATACATAGCCACACAGAGGCAAACACAATTTCAGCCTTGCCCACACTGCCACTTCTATCATCCTGAAGTATCAGCTCCAGGGATCATTTGCTTGTGTGAGAAATTTAGCATTAGGCAGACCCAAAATCACATTTATATATGCTTAAAAGCAAAAGTTATGATACGTTATATACTTACCTTTTTTTTTTCTTTTTTTTTAGCTTGTGCTTTATTTTGGAAGTCTAATTTATTATTTCAGAGTTATGCCTGAAAAGTATATATACACCCTGCTCCCAGTCACAAGCCAAAGACCTAGATGCTGGAACCATCCCTTGGCCAGCCTTCGGCAAGGCCAGCCAAAGGTCTGATGCACAGCTCGTGGTCTCCCACATAGCAGTGAAGTTTTATCATTTGCATGTGCATTTCATACAGTAAAGGCTGAAAATACAATCCATGGTCCTTTTTTTTTTTTACCACAATATCAGACAAGAGAAATAGTTGTGCTTCCCTTTAACATTATAAAAACCAGGAGATTTGGGGTAGATTCTACAACTAACTGGTGACATTCTGACATCTCAAGAAACTGAATTTTACATGCCTGAGAATTAAAGAGAATAAGCAAATCACTTAACTGTGGACTTCACTTTTTGCTAGAATGTACTGAACGTTTTATGACATTTGTGTGTTTTGCAAAATGAGTTCAATAGCTGATGGAAAAGAAGGTGACTCTACAAGGGTATTCATCAGAGAAAGCCGAGCTTAGTTACTCCGAGCCTCTGAGAGCCACAAGAGCTCACTCACCAGCTCTCTTGGCGGCAAATGGCTCTCGCCACCCCGAAAGCGCGACCCTGCCGCCGCAGAGCCCGGCCTTAAGAACAGGAACAGCAGCAGGAAGCCAAAACTTCGGGGTGTCACCAGTAGT
>NW_020799110.1:22581043-22676763 GCF_003259725.1 Athene cunicularia
GGGGGGGGGGGGGACGGGGGACGGGACTAAGGACACAATAGGTGACAGTTCTGTCAAAGGGGAAGTTGAGCTATTTCAGGTCCTGCCTTTTAAAATAGCTTAATGAGACAAATGGGATTTCATTGCAGTGATGATTTCTGAAGTCTTAATTCATAAAATGTTTAAGTAGCTACTGCTGCATCTGGCATAGCCGATTAAATTGACTGGGTGAAGCTGTTAACCGCAGCTGTCTGCCCACTCCTGCAGGGCACTATTGCCCTGAAGGAAGGCTGCCTGAATCTCGAGAGCCTGCTTCACAACTATATTTTCTTCGCCCATATAGTTGGTTTAGTGCAAGGAACCGCTCAAAATGCTGTAGAAGCCCCACTGCCCACCAAAAATTAGAAGAAACTAAGAAATTAGCCATATAGGCTTACAAAGCATAATGGACATCTTCGGAACTGTAAGAAATGCCATACTGTGTTGGACATTGCCTGTCCAGCCCAGCAATTGCTCTCAGGCAATGGAAAGAAGAGACACAGTTTAGGGAAACTAACCTGGCCACTTGTTTCTCGTTGTATTCCCGGCCACAGCTCCTTCACTAGGGACACTACATGCATGTATCCTCCTAGTGTATTCTTTTGACATACAAAAACCAATTTTTTGTTGCTTTCATTGACAGCTCCCTAGGTCTAGTATCACAGAGAAAAGCTTTGCATTCACTTTATCTAATGCCTTCATCATTTTATAAAACTCAGCTGTAGCCTCCCCAAGCTCCTCCCCTCCAAACCAAACAGTCCCAGACACTTTTTTTTTTTCCTCTCTTGAGCAGTGGCAGCTCTGTTCACTTGACCATTTGAACTGCACTTTCTGAGCTGAGACGAGCACTGCTCACAGTAGTCAAAACAGGGGCCTATCCATGTTTTCTGTAGTGCTAAAAAGACACCTTGTGTGGTGGGCTCAGTACTTTTCCTCATGATGCCCAGCATTTTGTTGGCTTTTTGGCTGCCACCAAAAAGCAGAGGAGGTGCAGTCAAAGTTTCTGAAAATGGTATAACTGTATGGTTATTAATGTTTATTTCCATTATTATAAGAACTTAAAAACATTTAGGATGATAGTTGGAATGTGCTTGCAACTGTAATTAGGTACTAATTTCAGTGTAGTTGTTCCAGAATCTCACTTCTTTTTCCTTGGATAGATACAAATCCCTGTGCAGGTGAGATATTCTTAGAGCAAACAAAACATCTTGGACAATAGGCAGGGCACATGCATGTTTGTATCATTTCCTTGAATTGTTTGGTTGTACAAGATGAAGCAAGTAGAATTCTAAGTCATTTAATTAAAATATAAAGATAACAAGCAATGTGAACTCTTGAGCCTGGGAGCCATTTACTTAAACTACCTCATTGCTATGCAAAATCCTCAGTGTTAATAAGCAAATTCATATACTAGTATAAGAAATGCACAGAATGCTATTCATTTTGATGGCTAAAAAAATTAAATGCAAATAGCTTTCTCACTATCAAGTATACAACACTTAGGAACACCAAGATGCTACTGAATTGGTGCAGGAGGGCAGATGGTTTCAAACAGCAGCTTTATATATTCATTATTAACATCAGCTGTTGAGTTGGGTGTGTTGCTTCTGGCAGTAACTAATAGATGAAGTTTTAGAGGAAAATGAGAAGACCTATCATGCACTTAAACTGAGCATTTCTATATAGTGCAGAAGAATTCCTTCTTGCTTCCTGGAAGTGGTCAGGTAAAACTTCAAGCATAGAAACGTAGCCTTCTTAGTCAAGTTTTTCATTTTACCTTAATTCTTTTCTTTGATAGAAGACCTCTTACGTGTAACTGTAGAGGTAATGAGACGTTCTTTCCTAGGTACACAAACAGTGTCAGGAGTTAGTTGCTCCTAACATAGTAGATAGCAAATAGTTATCCCTCTTTTGAAACAGAAAAGTAAGCAGTGGGATTATGGATGTTGATGTTTTAACTTTGTTTTTTTAGAAATCCTGCATTACCCTGTGGTTGCTATATATGGTTATTTTGCATTTCAGTGTTGTTCTGTGTCCAGTAGTACTTTTAGGGGTTTCATTAGTTTGCTATCTTTTAAAACCAGCTGTATAAGAACAGATTTTAGTAACTGAAGATGCCTTCTTTACCACATCGATATCTACTGTATGTGTGCAAACTCTATTTCTGTTTCTAGATTTGCCTTAGGTTCTGCTAAATGTATTTTGCTAATTGTAAAAAAATTGCAGAAGATGTTGATGGGAAAATCACTCTAAATGGCTTCTCAAAAGGAACTCTTGAAGTCTTAGTAAGAGTTTGTTTTGACAGACAAGTTGGTGATTTCACTAATCAGCAGTTTGCTTAAAAATAACCCCCCTAGATTTCAGTTCTGCATGTATTCTCTTTTTCTGGAAATCCTTGTGGATAACTGACTCATAAATGCAAATAGAAGGATGACTATTGGTTACTCAGACAACTGTAGAAAACAAAAAAGCTTATTCATTAGTGTGATAAGGACACAAGGAGCAGGAAATGAGTTGACTGTTAGATGTTGAGAGATCACTAGGGATTATTGGATAAGTAATTATAAAGATCATACTGCACTGAATACAAGAAGATGGCAGGAGCTGGTTGTATTCTCTTGACCTTGTCGAAATGCTACAAAAAGGTGCAGGGACTGCTGTTGTGTAATGCATGCTGAGATCCTGCACTGCCAGCAAACGCTGAATGTATGTAGTTTGCCAAGCTGGTCTCTTTTTTTTACTTATATACTGCATAGTTCTGGGTTAGTATAGTATCATCGGCTTTGTAACCAGATGAAACTGCTACAGACCTATGTGTCTAAGCATTGCTGAATGTTTTAAAGGCAGTTAGCCTTTTTTACAAAATGATTTTCCCAGAAAATACAGAGAAGGAATGTAAGAGTGTTCTGTTTGTCATTATATTTTTACTGTTTAAAGACAACAGATAAATCTGACAATGTCAAAATGTTTAGTAAATGCACGTATATATGCATGTTAACAGGATGGGAGTTTACTGTTGATGTGCATTAATGGTGGTTTTTGAGTTTCATGTTGCTGAGTTGTTGATTGTTTTGTAGGATGAAGGTCCAGATTAAGACTATTAAGGAAAAGGTATTTTACAGAATATTATCATGGAAGCATCTCTGTCCCACTGTGCAATTCTAGTTATAAACCTGCAAAAACTCACAGGCTTAAAAAATTGTTGTCGTTGACTGAAATTCACTGATGCTGTGTTGTGTGTGATGAGAATTTTTTAAGGTTGTACTAAGGAATTACTCTGTTCACATTTTTTGCACTTGAAAATCATTTAAGGTGATACTATGTTCATTATTAACTGGAAATTAAATTTTAGCATGTATTTCAGACTGTGAGTCCTGTGGTCCTTTGATTATTTTTATTTTTCATGTTTTGTCCATGTACGCTTTGTATGGTGAATTTTTTTTGCCTTTTGACTGTGGCTTCTTTTTAGCAATGAAGCAGAAACAGTGGGGAATGGAAATTAAAGCCAGAGAACTAGTTTTTATTTAGAAGAAAAAAAAAACCCAAAACATTAAAAGGACAAAAGTGTAAATTATGTTTAAGCTGATTTCAGAGATGTAAATAATGAAGAGGTCTTGTTGGCTTTTCTGTGAACAGGGATTTCCCCACTGATATATCCTGAAATAAAGAAATTGCCAGAGTAAAGTATCATACTGTGTTTTGGAGGATTCTAATCTCAGGAGAGGAAGAGACAATTCTGCTGAGGCTGCCTTCTCTGTTAGCCACCAAGGCACTTGGAATTTGGGCCACAGCCATATTGCAGTTTTTTGTGAGATAACTTGTCCATGAGTAGCTTTGTGGTCACTACCATTAGCTGGGAAAATTGCTGCTAGGGCTGAAGAAAAAATGGCGAGTGCCCCAGAATTAAGCCAGTCTTCTGTTTTAAGCAAAAGAACCCTATGCATTACTAAAGACGGTATTTGTTGTGCTTTGGGCCATTTTCACAGATAAATGTACAAAAGCCCAGATGATTTTTATAAGGTTGTAGAAGCTGCTGCTGTAGTGAGGACTGCAATGAGCTTGGAGATTATTAGATTTGGGGGTGTCTCTGAAGCTGATTCAGAAACTGCTATGGAACTTGAATTTTCTGACTAGAAGTCTGGTGTGGGAATTGGAAGGGGCAACTTCATACTTTTGATATGCTGAATCTAATAGAAAATCATGTATCCTATCATACACTTTGTTAATGGCTTTCCAATGAAAGTCAAAGAAATGAAATGCATCTGAGTCACTGGAATTTAACAATAATATGATCCATCATGTGGCCCTGAAAAAGCTATTTTAGAGGATTAGAGTGTCATATTAGGCAATGTGTAATATTTATGTGCACCTTGTAAAATTCTTCTTGGCTGGGGTGAGTAACTTTTTGATAAGCGAACAAAATATCACCCTAGATTATACATTTTTCATTTTTTCTCTCACCCAGATACTTGTGTTCATTATTAAAGTGGAAGGTGGGGTTATACAGGTAAATATTTTTGTCACTATTGTGGAAGATTTTCAGTGATAGCACATGCTGGGAACTTACTGACTAGAGTAACTTTTATTATTGCAATGACTCTCATTAGTAACTGCATGAGAAAATCTGATATCTTGTCATATTTTTAAGGGATATTTGTATACTGTGGATTGCTATGATCTGGGTCAGCTACTAAAATGTACTTTTTATTTTCTGACTTTGAAAATGTGTCTTGCAACCATAACATCTTTAATGTCACCAGGTGTAACTCAGCTGGGCTCAGTGCAGCTACATGAATTTATATGAGGTAATGATGTGGCCCAGTAAAAGAATGGATGTGGGCAGCTTTGAACTTGTTCAAATCTAAATTTCATCTAAATTAGTCTAGATCCACCCTCGCAGGGGGAGATAACACTTTTATCCTGTGCTAGGATTGAGTTTATTTCTGCTCTTTGCAGAAATTTTACCTGGAGGGTGAGTCTGCCTCATAGCGTGCACGTATCACCGTCTTGTCCTCCAGTTTACTAATTTAACAGCTGATGAATCAGACTGCACAGCTCAGCACTCCATTGTGCTTCTGATAATTAATCAGATATGGCTGTAATTACTGACTTTCAGCAGAACTTAACTGTGGTCATCTGTAACGCCATCTATTATTGACATATTGCAGGAATGTAGGCAACAGAAAAAGAACTTGCAGGAGTTTTATAATGACTTTTCCATCATAAAATCTTTTATATAGCTTAAATGTGGCCTCCTCATTCAAAGGAACCTATCTGCCTTTTTATGTACCACATTTTATGTGGTGCATATGTGCCACATGATGTACCATACTGTTGCAAGCTTTCTAAACTGCAGATGCTCACGTGTAAGGTAAGGGGTGTTTATGAGAGACACCTGCTTGGCCGGGGCTGTTGGTACATGTGCCCAGGACAGAGCACACACACTCAGAAGCACTCACCAGAAGCCGTACACAGTTATTGCATGAAATGGGAGCATACTGCAACTTGTCTTTGAACCTTATTCTTATATAAAAGTGATCTCTTTCATCATTAAAAACAATACTTACAGTGTTCCAAAGCAGAAAAACTTCACAGTCTCTGGTCAGAGCTGTGATTTTTCTTGCTTTGATTATTTATGAATTTTGAAGACAGACAGAAAAGATGACAAAAGATGTGTTATCTTTTATGATTAGAAGTACAATAAAAGGCAGTACCTCTCATGTCAGGAGGAAAGCTGAACTAATAGAAGATGTAGCTTACTGACTGTGCAAAAATAAAATGCGGTTGTTTTCTTTTAAAACCAGAATTACATTAAAAAAAAAAAAAAGTCCATTGTTATACTCTTAAAATAAACATACAAACCTTGCTAATACTGCTCAATGATAGTGATGTTAACTGACTTATTCCCAAACTTTCTGTCAAATGCTTTTAAAATAGTTGAAAGTAGAAGGTTCAGTCTTGGTGTAGAAATATCATAGTCAATTATTAAAAATATTAATCATCTCAGTCAAAAAATGCTTTCATAGCTCAGTCTGGTATCTGTGTCTCTTGCTTTAAGAAACTTTTTACACTGAATGTATTTCAGAATTCTTAAGAAAATAGTTGTGTTTTTGTCTCCAGTGGGATTTCAGGTGCTTTGAATTGGATTTCATCCTTTGAGGTACACACATAGACATGGTACTGATGCAACTCTTGAATAGCAGAGCAAACTCTGCTAAAATCTTGCCATTTTTAAGCAAGGCAGCAGCAAATTACTTCAGTCATATGAAGACAGTTCAGAGGTACAGGAGTTACGGCAGGGTGGGAGAACCTCAGTACAAATGGAAATTTTCAATGATTTTCTGCCCCTTCTCTCAAGAAACTGAAGATTTGAAACTGTTTTCCCAGGTAGTGAATACCTGATCAATATGAAATATTACCATACAATTTACTACTACTGCTTCCTGAATAAGAATTCGGTAGTTGCAGTAAATGAAGAATTGTGAGGGGGGTTGCCTCTTTTAACACCAACATTTAAAAATTACTGATTAGTACAACAAGAGAGAGAGAGACTGTAAAAGAATAAAGTTGGGTTTTTTTCATATAACAAATTTGATTTGTTAACAATACCACTTTATAAACTCAATAAGAGAATGCTTAGAAAATGATATGAAGCAAAGTGCCTGTTCTTGGAAGTTTTGGTTGCATTCCTTTTCTGGAGCTTGTGCTTAATCAATGTCTAAATACACTGGGAAGGTACACAATGCTGTTGGGCAGGACAGAAGTCCTAAAATTCCACATGCAGAACAATGCATTGTTCTTTGCAATGCATATAGTACGTTTATTAAATTAGGGGTGATACCAGTATTGGAATTTCTTGAAAACAAATACTGACTGTTTATAACTTGATTTTTCTCTTCCTTTTGGTTCCTGGGTAGGTAGAGTATTTTGTCGTAAGAGTGATTGTAAGTACAAAACTGATTCCTTTATAGAATTAGTCACTCTCAGAGGCTCCTTGAGAGTATCATGTAATGATTATGGAGCACTTTCATGTATGTATTTTATACATAAAAGCAGTAGTTTGTCACAGATGTTACAGGGAGAATTAGGAAGAAGACATGAAGAAGGTGGTATCTACAGGTCTGGTCACTTCAGTTAAGGTATGTGTGAAGCCAGGTCCAGCCTCTGAAATAGTTGAACATTAGTTCTGATTTCACAGTTATGGAAGCAGAAGCACAGAGATAAGGACCTGAATTCTAGAAGTGCTGAATAATTGGCATTTCTGCTGATTGATAACATAATTACATTGCAGCACTCCTAAAAGTTGAGTGCCAAAGAAATCCCAGGAGAAAGTTTGCTTTATTTTTTGCAGCCCTCTTTTAGATGTGACAATCTGTACTTTCTTCCCGTCCCAAGCTATGTGCATTGTGCATTTTTAACTCTTCTTTCCTGTTAGAGATCAAGATACATGTTTGATTTAATTGGAATTTCTTTTTGCAGCCTTGCAGCAGGACTGGATTAACAGCTGAATTATCCATGCACAACTTCTTCCAAACTACATCATATTTTACCTAGACTTGGGAGCAGCAATAGGAGTAAACTTCTATGTTTTATGAGGTGCCAGTAATGGAATTGTAGGTACAATTGCTAGGGAACAAATTAATCACTGATTATTTATTTTTAAAAGTACATTACTGATGTTACACTTGGGTGACTTTTTTGCAAACATAGAGCAACTAATAGGAGCAAATTGGTATTATCATATTTAAATTGGTGCAGAAACTACAGCTTTCTTGGTCTGTAGGCCATCTGGCAAGAGAGCTTATTGAAGTATTCAGGACTGCCTTAATGCCTTATTTTTATGGAACATAGGAAATAGAAATTTATTCCCCTGGTGCAAGGTGCACACTCAGTAAATGCATGATAACAGCATGGTCACCTGCTTGTTTGTAGCTTGTATTCAGTTGGTGAAATTAGTTAAGGACCGTCTGCTTCATGCATGTAGGTAAAATGCATAAGACTTTGAAGTGAATATTTGAGCAGTCAGTCTGTAACTGTAGGAAGACTGGGATGCTGTAGCACTCGAAGTGTGACTGCCACTGAATCACGTAAGATGAACAAGTGAAGAGGCTTTCTGCTCTGCTTAAAGCTTTGTATTTAAACTTTTCTCCTCCGATTTCTCAAGAGAGCTTAGCTGAAAAATCAGCTATGTCCCTTTTTTTCCTGTTATTTTGGGGGGTGTTCTAGTGATTTTAAACCCTTACTTAATACCAGCCAAGATGGCAACTGGAGTTTTGTTTGAAATCTGAAAAGTTGCACTATAGCTCTGTTGAATAAGTTTAGGATACACTAAATAAAGGATAGTAGGAATAAAAACACTGCTGTTTTAATTTTTACTTACATGTATAGACATTTTATATATAGGGGGGTGTGTGGGGGTGTATCTATGAATAAAAACACCTTTTCAAACGCCTCTTTACTACATGTTTACTCTTAGTACATTCTTGATTTGAAATTTTTTTTTCTTTTTGTCTTTTTTGTTATTGGTTTGATTTGGTTTTTCAGTTTCCATGAGCAGTACTCTCTGGTTGTCATTAAGAATTACAGGTTGAAGTCTTTCACTAGTCTCAGAGGTATAAATGAGTAAGAGCTGCAATCAAACTATCCAACATATCTCTTTCAGGTGAGAAATAGAGAAGTCTATAGAATTAAATGCTTTTTTTAAAACAAACAAACAAAAAAAACAGTTTATAACTTTCAAGATGGCAAAGAAAAGAACAGTGAAATAAATGTAAACTACACATCGTCAGAACAGAAGAAAGTATATCAGAGCTAGAGCTGCTATTGCTATGTGTAATAGGGGAGAATGGGTCTGTGCTTTTCCCCCTGAACAAGTATTTGTTTACGTGAGGTGCTTACTGATACTGTTGTTAATTGGGTAAAGTTATATGACTCTGTCATTTAGTTTAGGCTGTTGTATAAGATTTCATAAGCCTGTTTGCAGGGCTGGATGCTGAGCAGCATCATTGTAGTTATGACTGCAAAAAGTTTCTACTTCTAGAAAATTCTTAGTCTGGAATTAATTGATTTATCATTTAGAGTTCAGCATTGACTAATCTGTAGCAACAGAATTTATCTAGCAAAAGTTGGGACTACAGGAGAACACGTCGATGTTCTAGTAATAATTTATTTTGCAGCTAATCACAGCTACTAATGTTTTGCTACCTGTTTCAAGGCAAAAAGACCTTTCCTTACACAGTGAAGATACATTTACAGAACTGCTGATATTGAACAAAAGGGCACTTTGAGTTAGATTTTTCTGAATAAAGAATCTGTAAAGTTTGCATAGTTTTCACATGTGAGTTTGTTGGTGTCTACACAGGCATAGTAAATCAGAGGAGAGAGTGCTGTGATATGTGCTTCCTACCGCTGCTCCAACTGTAGATCATAAAATCGTTGCTAATTTTCAATGGCTCTACAACCAGTGGGTCTTTTCTCCCCCAGTATATCTCCCTTAGTATGATGGGAAATCCGAGAAATGAGTAAAGTAAAATGAAAATATTATAAAAGTATCTTTATATGTATATTCAGTACTAGATGCTCAAGGTACAGATAGCACGTATGCTTCAAAGAATTTTCTCTGTAAAAAGTTTGCAAACTACCAACATGTCACAAGTGAAAATATTAAAACTTGTTGCCAGGTGCACTGAATGCTGTTAAATGGTACAGTCTTCAAAGTTATAAATCCTCTGTAAGGAACTGATAGAGTTGGCAGCTATAAAACATCAACTTGACATTGCTTCAACCATTATTGTTATATTTCTCTAAGTTAGAAAAGGGAAAAAAAATAAGGGGATATAAGGACTGGGAACAGTGAGAGGTAGGCTCTTGAGCTACAGTGCTTTGGTACAGTGCAGATGGAGGACAGGATTTGACTAAACAGAACACAGAATCCATACCAGATTTCAGTCTGTTAACCCAAGACTGACTTCTGAAATTTGGGATGCAAGTGTCTTCTGCAGGAAGACTGTTACACTTGATGGAGAGAGCTGGAGGCCAGGTCACAATATGAATTTCTAGAAATACTTTCTAGCCATCTCTATGTGAAGAAACAATTTGTTGATGGTCTCCGAATTAATAGCAAGAACATGTGTTTGTGAGCTAGTACTTCCAGTGTGCTGTGATGATACAGAGGACTGATCTTCTGATACTTTATTAGCATTCCAGGAATACAAGGGTCTGAAAACAGTGCTCCTTTTAGATTGAGGAACAGTGGGCAGACTGCTCTTTGCCAAGTTTGTCTTTTATTTTAATTTTTTTTTTATTTTATTTTTTAGGGTGGAGTTTTAATGTTCTGGTGTCAGAATGAAGAGCAGGATACCTCTCATTCTTCTAGCCTGTGGCTCCTTTAACCCCATCACAAACATGCATATGCGTTTATTTGAGGTGGCTAGAGATCACCTGCATCAAACAGGTCAGTAAGGTGTGTTAGGACCATGAACATACATGTTTTACTGTGAAAAGGAGGAAAGATTTTTAACACACACTATAGATAAGCTGTCACTTTACAGCTGGCTTAATTTTAGTATAGTTTATTGATCATTCAGTATGAAGCTTTCATGACATATTCAGTATAGGAAGTCTAGCATTACCTTTTCCTTTGACTTGGTACATAAACAAGTATCATAATGAGCATTCATGCAAATAAACTGAAAGTTTTATCAACGGTTCTAAGATCATATTCATGGAACAGACTGAGCCTTATGAAAGAGTATGCTTAACAATTTTGAAACTGAGAAGAAACATTTATGTTCAGATTTCATGCTTTTATGATACATTGTGTTTTAATATGAAGAAGTGTTACAGTTAGCAGTTTTGACAGCCAGCTGAACCTGGAGAAAAGATGAAACGTTAATTATTCATTATCCATCTTCACTAAGAGGTACAAGTTATCTCCCCTAGCAGAATAATTTCCTCATAAAGGCGATCAGAAAAGCAAGATGTCAGCAGGTTAGAAGGTTTCGGCAACAAAGGAGGAAGGTGGGTAACATCAGGAACTTAAAGAAGGATCAGAAAAGCTACTGGGAAGCATTGAACTCTAAGCTTGATCAGCTACTTAATTGCTGAGACTTTTACTTTTTTTCCATCTGGCAGCTAAAACATACACATATGTTTCTGGAAGAGATTGGAAGGAAATGACAATTTACTGGAACCTTAGCAAAGAAGTTGTGAGGGAGGGAGGGAGGAACCTGAGCAGAAAATAATAGTAAAAGGAATTTGGCTGTCAGATTGTGGGGAGGAGAGAGAAACTAGTGACCCACTGATACCATTGTGCAGTAAACACAGCAACTACATGCTTGCCATATACTGTGAGAATACTTTGACTTTAATGAGGAAGAATTACACAACTGTCTCTGAGGGCTGCCTCTATGAATCTGTTGTAACTGTAAAATGATTTTATTGTTCCTGTAGAATGAGAAAGGGTTAAAAAAGGATTTGAATTGGCTTTTCTTACTGTAATTTTATAACTTTTTACTGTGTGGGTGTGCATGGAGTAAAAAAAAGCAATGTGAGACCAATTGGTACTTCTATTTAAGTCATGTGTTATTGTCCAGTAACTTAATTCTCTACCTTGAAAGAAGGCTTGAACTGGGAAATGAATTATGCTTCTGTCTGAATCAAAATTCATTGTCTAGTCTGCTCTAGGGTCTGTGAGATGACTCCAACCCTTACTCAGAGCAATTTACCTAAACAAGTCTAGTGAAAATCATATTAAAAATGACATTTTGAAAGGTTGAAATGAAAGTTGTGCATTACATTGCACCACTAACATTAGTGTTTAGTTCTGGATAGGATGTGACTTGTGTTTTGAATTCTTGGTTTAATGTGTGGAATCTTTCTGGTCAAAGTACTTCATGCATTAAAGAAGAGGACTTTATTTCTGTCTGGGTTGCCTACGCTGTCATCATTGTGCTTTCTGAATGCTTAACCCAGGATATCTGCAAACCAGGAATCCTCAGTGAGCCTGTGGAAACTTTACCAATCCCAAGTAGAGGTAGCTTTATTTGAAGTAACTATAAATGTAAATATACGTGTTTTATATGTATGGCTACATATAAATCTGGTATATGGTCTGTCTTGCTATGGTTCAGACAGAAGGGGTTGGCAACATGCTATAAAAATGATCGATTTTGGATGACTGTTTTATGGCAGAACCATTCCCACCCAGATCCTGTTTCTGCTGCTGTGGTTACCCAGAGAAGGAGAGGGAAAATGAGAGCTTATTTGCTAAGAAGAAGCACTAGTTGCAGACTGGGAGCTGATGATGGGGCTGGAGGACAATGGTTACACATGACTAAACCTTGTTTGAAGTGAGGTGGTGGTCTGCCATATTCAAACTGATTCCTTTCTCAGTGAGAACAGTGCACTTCTGAGCTAACGTACACACTGACTGTCTGAAAACGTTAACTAGCATGAGTGAAAAAATAACTAGCATGAGGGGCAATGTTTCCTACCTGTGAGAATGAATGACTTTTCGTGCTACTTCAGTATTTCTGCTCAATCAGAAATCGGGCAGAAATGAGGAGTTGTGCAATAGGTTGGCTGGAGTTGACTTCACAGTCAGGTTTTACTGCTCTGAATGACATGACTATCCCTGATGTGCATCCTGGCTGACATCTCCAGTAATTTTGTCTGCCAGCTTTTTGCACATCACTTCAGTTTCAGATGCTGTCTAATCTTATTTTTCATGCGTCCCTATTTTAAGTAGGGAATTTTATTGAGTTTCTGATACTTCAAGCTGTATCAGCAGTTTCATTGCCACATGTCAGCTCATCCTTTTTCTGTTAATATCAGTTGACACATCTTGTTGTGCCGCTTTTTAAATATAACAGACTTAGCTACATGTGACTGAATAACTCTAATGATTTTGACTGTTTACGGGTCTTCACACGTAGCTAGAATCTTGTTTAAAAATGTTTCTTGAAACTGGCACTGACTGTGGTAAATGCCTTTCCACTCTGTTGATACCTGCTGCCAGATGCTTTTATTTCTCTTTGACTGCATTTCTTATTTGACTGTAAGATCCAAAGAAATAGTACTAGAGTCAACCTATGTAAGATGTTTAAAACCTTGTTTCCCAGGTATTGCCAGTGGAGGATGCTTACATCACCAACTCTCTGCATAAGACCAACAGGGATAGAGGGCAAAGGAGAGAGATATGAAATGCAAGTTGTTTCTATCTGTGACAAGACATGTGCAAGGGGGAGGTGAAGGAGAATGAGTTACTATCTTATGAAAACTTGGGAAAAATGTGACACAATCAATGCGTTGTGTCAGATGCAGCACTGGGCAACAGACCTAAGAAGTTCAAGGAGTGCTTAGCCACTAACCAGCCTTGTGAATTTAGAAGTTTATGTTGTTCAAGGGCTGCATCTGATTAAAATGGACTGGTATTTTCAGAAAAGAGATAGGAACAGAATGTAACAGCAGCAAGTCATCATAAATGCACGGACTGAGTTGTTTTCCTCCAACAGTTCTGATAAGCAGAATTTGAAACCAACACAAAATAACCCTGGTTTGATCCTACTGTTTTGGTAGTGTGTCTAGCAATACAGATGCATGATTGGAATAGGATCAGATCATCAGTAGTTACTCACTAGCTATACAATATACAATAAATATACATATACAATAAATATTGAGAGACGTTAAAATTAATTGAATTTTAAAAATTAAAATGAAACTTATTTTCTTACAAGGTTTGCAGCAGTGCTTGCTGGAATAGAGCAGTACTTGGTTCTTGCTATTAGGCTCTACCCTTGAAAGACACATGAAGAGGAGAGGGATGCATATGTGGCTTATCATTCAGAAAGAATTAAAGCTATAGGGTGCATTTTGCAGAGGTGCAAATTTAAGCAGCAAAAGCATAAGTCTTAGGATATCTCAAGATATGCCACATCCCTAAAGAAAACGCTTTTGTTACATAAAATTCAGTTTTCTGAATACTGTTAGCAGTGCATACAGTTCAAGTCCTAGCCCTTTTCTGAATATAAGGAATGCTTTTCAAAATGGAAGAAGCATAGGCATCTTTGTTGCACAAGTTTTGTTGTCTTACTCTGAAACCCAGCGGAATAAGGGGTGGGTGTCCCCTACTTGCAGTGGTATTTGGGTTATGCCCATATATTTGACTTTGGATTCCTAGCCATCTGGTTTGTAGCATCTCTGAAGAGAATCATTACTTTGCAGTCACGTTACATGGCAAAAGTCAGCTTGGATGAGAGCATTTCAGAATCAGGTGTCCTGTGAGTAGAGCTACAGTCCCTCATTCTTCACATTTTTGCTCTTGAGATAGTGGTTTTTAGCCTTCCTTTCTGGAGGAAATACTCATTTTCATAGCTGTCAAGAAACTGCCTTTCCTTCTTTTTGTCCAAATCAAGTGAACGCTATAAAAGTGAATAGTGAAGTGTATTTGGAAGCTTTGATACAAAATGTTTATTATAGATGTGATGTGTGGAGATCATTCAGCATTTATTTGAGGACTGATCATTGTGCCCGCTCAGTTACTCAGCTGTTGGAGTAGCGTTCCTGAAGTTGCAGTGTATTTGTGTGGCTGTCTGACTAGAGAGGTAAATCTGCACCTTCAGGCCCTGTAGTTCACTCAACCAGGTGGATATGATTTATGTTTGTCTAGGTACTCATATGACATCTGTCACTACAATTTTTGCACACCTCATCTAATTTAGTGAATACATCTTTCAAGCACTCTGAAGCGGTGAAGGTAAAGTCATCCATCCTATGGGAGCTATCCTAAAAGATTGTCCCTTACTGCTCTGATGTATTTGTTGTTTATGTTGACTTTCAGTGCAAGGATTGCTGAATTGTTTACCCCTTTGATTTTCCTTCTGTTGAAATCCCCTCAGAGAAGGTGACTGAACATGAAGTTAAAAAAGTCTTGCCTATTTTCTTTTCCTTTTTCGTGCTTAGGATTCTTTACATACATGTCATGGTAATGTAAGCATAGGATCTTTTTGATATTTAGTGTGTAAATTGTTTTGAACAACTCAAATTTGGGGATTACTTGTATCTAGTCATTACTTGGTGGTTTTGTTTTTATTTCCTCCCCTACATGTCATCTGAACAAAGAGGTTAGATATCCCTCATTCCACCTCCAGTTAATTGTAACCTATATATAAAAATAACATTTTTGTTTAAATGAAAAAATGAAAAATTCTTGTATTTGTTTTCCTAGCATCAGTAAGCTGAGAGTTCTGAGAGGATAACTGCTGATTTCTTGTGAGTTCAAGGGAAACTATTACTGTTACTTCAATACAGAATTTTATCATGTGATTTTAATGTATGTGTAGTCACACACAGAAGGCTAATAAAAGAAATTAAATAATCCAGTTAACTAACCATATTCATAAAAGCAAGTGTATCAGTGGTTATTTCAGTGAAGAAATGAAAACTTAAGTTAATACAAGGTCTTGGTGCATCTTAGATTGTTAGAACATGAGCTTGTATTGTAACTATTTTCCAACATCGTTCACTTCTGATGGGAAGTTTTATATCATTTTACATTTTGAAATAGCTGCCACTTTCCTCATGAAGGAGGACTGACTCCTCAGCAATCCGAGTGATTTTTGTTATTTATGTACTTGATGTTTCATACATACTATACAGTAAAATTTAAACTGTTCATCAGCCTGATTTTGTTAAATCTTAGATATGTGGGTAACTTTATGCCCTCACAACAGGCTTAATGAATAAACCAAAACTTTGTAATCCTGTGCTCTGCAGTTGTTCACATTAATGCACTAAAATACAGAAGTTAGTCCTTGTCCAGTGCTGAAAAGGAAACTGGAGCAGTATCCAGAAAAAAACATAAAGGCCAAGGAATTTTGTTGGCTCCTGTTTACAGCCTTTAGATTAGATAGGACAGAAACCTTAGGCAATGAGTTAACACTGTAATTTTTGTTAAGGTGTGTGCAGTTTGCGGGGAAGTTTTTTCTGGTGTTTGGTTTTCAGTGGTTGGGGGGGGTTTGTTTACATTGGTGGGTGTGATTTTGGGGGTTTGTAGGGGTTTTTTTGGTGTTTGGACTTTGGAGTAATTTTAGGGCTTTTTTCTGTTTGGGGTTTTTTGGTTTGGTGGTTTTGGGGTTATTTGAGTGTGTTTTTTGAGGGGTTTTGGTGGGGTTTTTTTCCCCTGTTAGTGACAGCTATATGGTCTTTAAACACGTTCATATCCTCAGGAAGGGAAAATTTGCATGTTTGAGTTGGTGTCATATTCAATTGATGTCACCAGTGAGTATAACTCTAGTTTTTTCTATTATAAAGTATAAGTTGAGAGCTGAATACTGAACAATAAGGAGTTTCATTGTAACCTAGAGATGAGACTGGCATTCATCCATAATATTTTTATGTAAGCCTACAGCAGTGAAACCTTTAAAGCTTTAGAGTTTCAACAGAAAGGTACCAAACTGCATGAAAGTGTGTGTGTTGGCTCATCTGCTGGTTTCAGTTGTATGAAACCATAAAAATCTTCCACATAGCAAACTTAACATGAAACATGCATCTTTTGATACTGTCATTGCTTATGAATGATGTACATTGGTACTGCCTGTTTGTAGTGACGTGCCATAAATCTAAACTTTTATCTCAAAGATACTACTTGGGGTAGTTACTTTGGTATAAGTAATCAGACTGGATAAACGGATGTGCCTAATTCTCAATTGTCACAGAAGTGCAGAAGAGGCTTTTGTTTTGTCAGCCCTGTTCAACAGGGAGTAAAGTTTCTAGAAACTGTTTATCCTGAAACACTACTGTTCCATAATACCTATTTAATAGCATCTTGGAAAACCAGTGAAGTAGCAGCACTTGGGCTCAAAGTCCTTCTGCAACCTGCTCTGGAGATGACCCAAGGAAGAACAGCGATGTGGTCATTCCTGCTCGCTGGGTAGGATAACACCATAAAGCTGCAGAGCTTCCCAATCTGTTGTGGATTTTCCTATGACATGAGAGGAAGACAGAGTTAAATGTATAGAAGTATTTCTTTTATTTGGTTTTCTATAGTGGTTTTCCTTACTTTTTGTATAGTTTCTAATAGTAAATCAAACTTAATACTAGACTAAACTATATCTTTAAAAGCCCTGCCAAAGCACACATATAATTTTTTATTAAATTGGCATTTAATAAATTTGATTTGATATTAATAAACTAATTCAGCATTACAATTTGTGTTTGTGACAATTTACAGTGCCCTTTATAACCGAACACTAAATACATGTTTGCATTAATAATACTACTTTAACATGTTTGACGGACATTTTTTTGTTTCATCACTTTTGTTATATTTAGTTTTTTAACCAGTTATATTCTCTAAGAACTGCTTAGGATAAGTTCATAGCAAGAGGAAATTTTCTGCTGCTTTTGATAGGTATGTTTTGAAAAACAAAGCCATGTAAGGGCCTGGAGAATTTTTACACATACTTAGGACAAGCAACAATAACATACTGTGTGATGAAAACAAATAACATTCCAAAGAAATATAATTTGAAGATCATTCTGGACCAAGGAAGGCTTGAAACTACCTGTAATAATTTATGGGACAGAGAAGACAATTGTAGTGGAAATTAAAAACAAAAAAAAAAGATGTCAGAATTTAATTATTTCCTCTTTGAATGCCTGACAAAATTGAGGGACATATTTGAATAGGTGAAATTAATGAATTGAATTTGAATGGGTGAAATTACTGAAGAAGACACAAGTTAGACCCAGTAATAAAATATTCCTCTATATTTTGAGTGGTAAAGCTTGTATTTTTACGTGAAAGGTTCTCATGTGCATAGTTCTGGGCTACTCAGTTGTTGTGAATCATCTCAAACAGATATTGTATTTGACTTTTGGTACCTCAAGTATTAGCAACCTTGATTTTTCTCTTCCATTTGGCTTCATTTATGCTTTGGAACAAGTTGATGTGGCATCAGAAATTCTTATCTCATCCAATTTGTGCAGTTCTAGGCCAGACTAGAGACTGCAATCTTTATAGCTCACAAGGATGTGGCAGAGTTGCAGTCATTCTTGGCTAGCATGTTCTCACACAGTTTTAAGTTTTATATTTAATGTATTCATTTATAATATAAGGGAATAATTTGTATCTGTAGAAACTGAAAGGAACTGAAATGTTGAAAATTACTGTGTAAGAAAAACCTTTTAATAAGGGCAACATATTAATGAATTCAAACTGTAATTTCCCTTTAAATGAGAATTTGTTATAGCAGTGTATATAATCAAAGTATCAGAGACTAATTGTTGTTTGTAAGTCAAGTGAAAATTTTTCCAGATTCAGGTCAAGAGATAGACTTAATTTTATACATATCTTTGCATGTTTCTGCAAAATTTTATCTTGCTCTGTTGACCATTTTGCTTATAATGAGAATTTTTTATAAACAGAGGATAGTTTGGACTGACATTTTAATAGGAGACAGGCCTGGAAAACTCACTGAGTTCTGATGCTGGTTTTCTTAAGTCCAACTTGCTTAAGTTCTTTTGAAACTTTTACCTTGTTACGTCAAAATAAATGTGAAGTTAGTAAATGGTCATTTTACAATATTAAATTGTCATGTGCCAGTATCAGAAATTATGAGTCCAGGGTATCATTTTGGTTACAAAGCAGCAGAGGGAACTTGCTACCTTCTTTAAGTTTCTTTGTTGACATAATGGAATTAGGAAAAAGGAAGTTGTTTGGGGTTTTTTTTCCTCCTTTAGGATCATATTTATCGTAGTTATTTAAAATGCATGTGTTATATTACAAATAATTTTGTTTCATTTCTGTTTATTTGAAATACCCTTTCTCTCCTCTCTGTTTCATGAGGGATGCAGCTCATATCAGTGCTTTATTTCCCTGCCGATTCATTAAAATGAGAGCTACATTTTTGCTTCCTGATTTTAAGGCCAGAACTGCAAAGTCTAACAAAAAGGGCTTGTTGTTTTAATGATTACATTATGTTACAGGAGTAGAAAAATATGGGCATATTTTCAAATTTAATTAACATGATCAGTCAGATAGAAACGGTCTTTAATGGCTGCTAAGCTGATGTTTAGAGCATAGTGCTGTAAGTCTCATTTTAGACTCCATTAGCCCCATCTTTCTTCTTGAATCTTCTGATTTGTCTGAATTGCATTAATCACAGCTGCAGTAATATGCTGTAATTCTTGCTTTAACACAATGAAAAGACACGATGATTTTGATAAATAACAAGCATCAGATGATTAAGAGCAAAGCAGTGGTCAGTTAAGTCATCCGTTGCTCTGGCTATATAAAAGCTGTACTTATTGGAATATAAAACTTTAATTATATCTAGCATTTTTGATAGTTTGCATCATAAATCATAAACATTTCTACTTGCTTAAAAATTGTTTGTTCATCCAGCTTTCCTTTTGGAAACATCTAATAGGATAAACATATTGATAGTAATTCTGAGCAGTTCACAGGAACAAGAAGGCTGCTTTTTAACATTTTTAATTGCTGTTTCTATATTAAATAATACCTAGATCAGGTTGTTCATAGCTGCTTATAACTTTTAAGTTAACCACGCTTTGAAGAGGTTGAACCAGATTAAATCCCAAGGTTCTGTCTAAAATTTTCAAGATTCTATGAAGATTACTTGTTTTTCTTTTCTTCTTTTCTTTTTTCAAAAGGAAGGTATCGGGTGATTGAAGGCATAATGTCTCCTGTTAATGATGACTATGGAAAGAAAGGCTTGGTTTCAGCAAGGCACCGGATAGCAATGGCTAAGCTAGCACTGCAGACATCTGACTGGATTCGAGCTGATCCATGGGAGAGTGAGCAGGAGACATGGACAGAGACAGTAAAAGTATTAAGGTAATCACTTTTCCCATTTCTTTATGAAGTTACTGATTGCCAAAAATCTCTCAGGCTACCAGATCAATGCACAGAACTCACTCGTTTTAAAACACCCAAGCAAAGCAGGACATGTTTGTTTATAGCATCATCTGCTATGAGATGAAGTATTAGATCTGTGAGCAATGAAAATTCACATCACTTTCCTTCAGAAAAGCTGCTTAGTCAGTGTGGTACTCCCCCTCTGAAGTCTTTCCTTTCCTAGTACAAAGCAGGTAGGCTTTCCCCACACTTATGCAGTACACCACAGTGTTGCACTTGAGCCATTTAAGTAGTTAGATGCATGTGGAAAGCCTCTGCCAAGAAAGAGTCTTGCAAACTTAATAGTCACTGAAAAGTTCCACAGCAAAGTTCTTAGCTCATGTTATTTCTCTTGTTTTTAAGTCTCTAAGCAGGTAATATAGAGATCTTAATCAGAAATTAAGAGTTCATAAACAAACCTATTCTTCAGGAGCACCCCTATTCCAGATTAGCTATCTTGGCATTATTATGCCTGCAGGTTTATCTGTTCATGCATCCTTGAAAAGTTTTCTTATTAACTCTAATAGCAAGTTAAACCCAAACCCATAACTGCTGATGTTTTCTTCAAAATCACTGACTTTACTGTGGTTTTGTGCTGGAAAGAAAACCAAAACAATTTGTCCAAAACCTGTTAACTTGATGTAAGGATCATGAAACATGTCTCTTCCCCATATGGTTGGTCTTGGTAATAAATGCATTATGGGGCAAGGTATGAAAACACAAACCATGTGCTAACCACTTTTTGGCAACATAGAGGCTACAGAAGTCAACAGATACTGTTAAAGTGAAAAACTTCATTAATGTCTTTCAAGAAAGCAAGTGTGCTGTAAGAACTATCAATGATTCTTCATTTCTATTTCTATCCATATTTTTCTAGGTTACATGGGAACAGTTGTGTGTATAGCTTAAGGCTCTAAAATGTGCCTTCTAACAACTGCCCAGAAAGCTCTTATGGCTCTGTTTGAATGCAGTTAAAAAACAGACCTGTTACTTCACAAAAACATACATAAGAATACCCTATGTACTTAAAAAAAAAAAAAAAAAAACCCAAAAAAAAAAAACCAACTAGTAGGGCCTTTTAGTTCTGCTTTATTTGCTTTGCTGACTGAACATAGACATCCAGTTGCTTCTTTTGCCCCTTCTCTCCAGCCACCATAATAGGATCAGAGTGGTAGGAAGACTATGCAACACTACCCTGTCTTTGCAGAAAACATCTCTTTTCTCTAATCACACTTGTATAGTCCAGCGTGAGAAATCACAGAAAGGTCTGTCCTGCAGTATTGGTTGGGTATGGGATTTTTCACTTAAAGTTCAGTTTTTTAAAACTATTTTTCTCCAGAGAAGCAGCTACAAATCTTACAGATCAGGTGATCCTACTTAGAAAGGCTTTTATCTTGCACAGCTCCAGCTGAAGTGAGTACCACTTGCAAGACTGGGTTTGTAAATTGTAAATCCACTTCAGAGTCCTTTAGTATATGAGGTACAATAAATAAAACCTGTATATATAAATTTCTGCTCAGGGAAAGCAGTACCAGTCTGGTATGAACAGCCCAACTTCCTGCCACTCTAGAAAGCAAACCTCTAGTTTTATAAATAAATTTACAAAACATTAACATGGATGCCTGTTAAGGAGAGAAATGAGTTTAAAGCATTTTTTTCTCAAATGAGCTGAACCAGTGCCATAATCTAATGCTGAAACCTGTCCCCTGAATGGGGAAGCAGCATCCTCATGAAATAGCACGTGCAGGTACTTTGGCTTTATATTGTATTTTAATTGCCACACGTGAGTATTTAAAAAAAGAGGTGGCTAGATCCTTACCAAGTATAAATAGGCAATAGTTTTTTGTGAAGTTGTGTTTCTTCACAGGTGTTGAAGGTTAATCTGTAGATTCTTCCCTGGTCAGAGAACTAAGAACCAATTGCTGCCTTCACCATAAGCTCCTTCAGGTAGAAAACTTTAGTACCAATAGAAAGAGATTTTGCTATTGCAAGGCAAAGACAGAAGATATTATTGTACCTAAATGTCTCCTCTTATCAGTATTTTGAATTGTACACTTAACTGCAGGAGAACATTGTGTCCTGAGACACATGAATTGGCCTTTTCCTGCAGTACTTGTTTTACCTGAGTGCAGTGAAATTGTCATATTTCATCAAAATCTGTGGATTTTGCCAAGGCTTCCAAATACTTATGACATAAAAGAATTTTAAGCAGCAAAGCTCATATTCCACTTGTGGTGGAGCTATTAGTTGCCTGTTACATTGAGTATGGAAATTTTTGAGACTATCTCAAGGCTTTTTTTTAGAGAGAAGTAGAGAACATGATGGAGCTATTTCCCACTTAGCTTCGGTTCCTGAATATTCTTTCTAGACAAGAACACAATATTGTCAGTAACAAAAGAACTACACTCATTCCTCTGGTAATGTAGATCTGATTGTGGTGCAGAGATAATATGAATTAATGTAGAATTGGCAAAGATCTATCTTACCCAACTTTTATTGAATTGTGCTTGTTTTAATTAAATAGTTACTCAAAACTTCATACAGAGTTCAGAAAATGCTTGATAAGCTGACAGATTGGTTTGTCCCTTTTGGTGTATCTTTAAAATAACATAACCCTCCCTGCCCCAGCGCTTAAAACACCTGCTGAACAGACCTTTTGGTAGTTAAGATTTTGCAGTACTTGTAACATTAGTCCTACAGTGAGCTCTTTGCCAAGAGTTCTTATTTTTGAATCGTGGCCCAAGAATGTCAGTCCATGATACGAAGTTAGTGTACTTTACTATACATAGCGTCAGCCTGTTTACAACAAGGCAGGATTAAAAATAGCAGGCCAAGCTACTGCTACCTTCTCTCTACTACCATATGTGCCTCACCTCTTGTCTATGTAGTTTCTTTAGCCAATGGCTGAGCATCAAAAATTGCTGGAGATAGTTATGCAGCCTGTCTAGGTGTATGTTCTTGACACTTGTGCAAGTGGCTAAAAGTATCTGCATGATTTGAAGAGTGTACATTTAAATTGCTAAACTATGAATTCATTCCTTAAAGCAGACGTTCAAAGTGTTATTATCTATGACTTTGTGCACATACTGAATTTGGACTGTACCACTCATAATCTTTGCTTTGATACAGCTATATAAGGCCTGATGGTCACTTTGGCTATATATGTACTAGACAGAGATGAGACACTGGCCTGAGTCTGTCTACCTGTCCTGTTTAACCATGAGCTTGTGTCCTGAAACAATAGATGATCTTCAAGGTTCTTTCCAACCTAGTTGATTCTGTGAATTATGGCTCATGCCCAGATGAGCAATGCTTAAGCATGGCTCAGGATGGAGCAAGTCAAGGACTATTTTAAACAGGCAAGGCCATGCTGATTTGGAAGGAAAGTTTCAGTGTTTGGATCTGAGATTGGCACTTGCCCCCTTGATTAAAGAAGGGGCCACTACCATAAGGTAATAATAACACTATTGCAGTGGGGGAGCATTGATCAGGAGCAGCAAAAGAATAAAGTAATAAAAACCTGGAAAAAACAACAAAAGGGTCTGAGCTCAGTAAAATTAGAAGCATAGCAGATGTCAAAAATCTTATGACAATTGTATATTTTGAGTTTCTCAGGATTGTGGTTCTTTTAATTAAAATGAAAGGGAAAAGTGCAAGGTAAAAACTCAGGGAACATGTCTTTGTGGAGAAGAGGATGTGAGAGAACAAAAATGTCTCCTCCTGAAAACTTCTGAGCACACGTTATAGAAACATCATCATGAGGGGTTGTATTTAATCAAGAAATTAAATCTACTGATTGAAGTGTGACTTAATCCTTTTTCAAGCAAAAACTTCCACAATGTTTCAGATGTAATGTTGCTATCAAAATTGCTGTAGTGGTAGAATTTTAAAAAGGAATTGAAAACCAGAATGCCATTACATAGGTTTCTTATGAATTCTGCAAAATGTTAACTACATTGATACTGATCTCATGGTAGAATGCATATGCTAAATTCTTAACAAATTATGTTTAAATCCAAAGTGCATAAAAGCAGACTGTGTTCTTGAATCTGAAAGTGCCAGGTAATCGCTTTGTGCATCTCTGAGAGGATTACCTCACACAGAAGCCTTTATTTTAAATGCAGGCACCATTACAATGAATCACTCAGATTGCTCCAGTTCAAGAAGGAATTCATGAAAAACAAACGGCCCATAGAAAGATCTACAGAGAATTCGCTTTCTTACCAGCACTCAGGTTGGTTCATAAATATAAACACAACTCTTTCTTTAGCATTAAAGATAATGCAGCTTTACCAGACTGGACTAATTGATGAACAAGTCGAACATAGTAACTGGTAAGTTTTGAGGGTTGGAGCTGCCTGCTAAAAACAAGCCATGCCAAATGCCAGCATGACCGCTGGTCCAGTTATTTTGTAGTAACTCCCACATAGACAAGAGACTTACTTTGGAGTTGTATTAATTCTTGGTTTTATAAGCATCTCTTTAGCTGTGTCAGAGATGGATGTTTTGGCCCTGCTGGTTTTGCAAAGTATAGAATATATAAATAAAAAATATCAAAAAGTACAGGGTTTACTTAGAAATGTAATTCTAGTGTTAGACAATGGACTAAGTGTATGGATACCACACCAGCGATGCTGATGCATTGGTGTTTACTGCATTTCTGGACAGAAAAGTTTCTATTGACATTAGAAGTACAGGGAAGTACACAGAAGTTCTGGAAACACTGTCAGTTTTGGGTTTCCGATTTTATATTCCCTAGCCCTGTGACTTGCTAGGATACTGCTAGACTTTTAATACATTACATTTTTCATGTAGTATTGCAGCGCTTCTTGGACATGAATAATACATTTAAGTTGTTTGTGGTTATACAAAAGCATGCAAAAGATGAGTTCTCAGATCTTTATAGATAGTAGAAGAAAATAAGTCTCAAGTCACTTGGACTGTAGTGGAATCTTGTGTCTGATGGATTTAATGGTTGTTGGCAAGTGATAAATCAGATTACTCCACATTGCTACACTGAAGAAAATTAGTGTAAAAGTAGTAAAGATTATTTTAATTTTCCATTACAAAAAATTATTTTACTATTATTCTCTATAGTTATTTCAAGCTTTATAGCATTTTGTGTAAAAATTATCAAGAAAACAAATGTTTAATCTAGACTGTCTTTCCCAATAAAGTCTAGAATTAATCAGCTATCACAGGTTTCCTCTAAAAACAGAAGGCATAGCAAAATCTACGTGAGAAGGACAGCAAGAAACAGGTTTCTCTGTCTAGCACATAGTGGCTGGATTTTTTTTTTTTTTTTTTTAAACACAAAGATGAGTCAGTTTATTTGGAGAGAGAAAGGCTAGTATCCTCTTGTTACTTACTTTTTCTGCCTTCAGTGCTTTGACTGACTGGGCAGTGATACGGATTTGGCCATATTAAACATGTCGCTCACCAAGAAGGAGTGGAGTGGTTTGTCCCCACTGCCTTTGGTCACTAACAGAATGGTGTGGGGAGTGATCAAGAGCTACAGAGACCTCCAGAGCAGAATACATCCAAACTTTCTAATGGCAGGCAACTGTTACCCAACCAACCCTGAAAAAAAACCCAAAAAACCCCACCAATCCAACCCTTCTAACAATGAAATCTGTTAAATCGGGGTCTTCTGTGAAGTTTATAGAAAGGCTCAGTCACCTAATGGAATTTTCACAAAGATCAGCTTGATGGCTCAATTTAGTAGTGGCAAAATTCCATAATATACTATTTTTCTACTGAATGTATACCCACCAAGGCTTCTTTGCATGCTGCTGAACCTCATGATTTTGTTCCATATGTTTTATTCCATAATCAGGTCACTTTAATATATATATATATATATATATATATATATTGCAAATAAAAAGGTTCAGTGAGGACAGCTATAGACAAATGATTGCAGTTTTAATAAACTTAGAATAGCTTATTGGTGCTAGTCATTCAGGATGAAGATGAAAAGAACAAGATTAGAGTCCTTTTTCTCTGTTTTTCAGTGTCCAGGGATTTGCTGTCCCTCTTTGATTCACCCAGTATAGCTTCACGTGCAATATTTCTTTTCCTGCTTACAAGAGATAGTTAATTGTCTTCATTTCGTTTTTAATTGAATTCCCTTCACTTCAAGTCTCTCAGTTGCCTTACATGAACAACTTTGTTGTCACTTCTTGAATGCTTTTCCCTGGCATAATCCAACAGCAGTCTCCCTTAATTAGACCTTAAATCCAGCTGCTTCCTTTGTGTTAATAGTTATTTCTCCTTTAGTTTATCCTCTCCTTTTCCCATGACCGACACTTCAAAGAATTGCAATTCATTTCCGTCTGCCATCATTGACTGAGTTAAGCCAATCAAAACCAAGCAAAAATTTCCCTGAACCAGAAACACCATGGCCTGAAATAAAAGCTATTGTACTTATCAAAAAATGAAGCTCTGCAGCAGCCATTTGGGTTTTATATCATTATAGTGGAAGCTGCAGATCATCATTTAGCAAAGTGCCCTTGAAAGGCCAAAGACACTTTTCTCATTGGCACAGATGTGGGGATATGCAGAGATGTATTTGTAAAAATGACAGCCTTTTTGTAAAGCCTACAATCTGTTAATTTAGCTTCCAGTAACCTAGAACTGAAATGTGTGTACATTCAGAGAAAAAACATCAACACTATGAAAGGTCTGGTGTAACATTAGCTCTAGTACAGCTTGGAACAGAGTACTGTTTTATTGTGGAGGTTGCTCTTAAGTAAAAATCAAGGTGTGACATAAAAGCCAGGTAACACCCTGGAAAGCAGGGGACAGAGAACTAGAAAGGAAGAGTAGAATCTCTGGGTTAAAAAGACAAGAAGATTAGAACCGGCATGAGGAAATAGATAGGCAGAGGACAGCTTGAAAGGGATGAATCAGCAAAGATCAGCTTTATCATGATAGAGCTTCCAGGGTTGTGGGAATCCTAAGGTTCTTGGTGTCTCATTGTGCATCAGCTGTCAGAAGTATCTGGGACATTCATTCAGAGTTTCATACTCTTGTAGCCCTGGTCCACACAGGGGTCACAGACAACTTTTGCAGGTAGTTCTGCACTAGCTCAGGTGTCAGAGCTGAGAGCACTGAATCTAAAGGTTCCAACCTTGCAGATGTGGATATCAAAATAAAATTTACTGGGTGATTTGTGGGGGAGAAGGCCATTACAAAAATTTCACATTCCTACCAAATATGCTAATTATAAACTCTCAGGAAAAAACAGAATTATATTTTTAAGTATGTGGACAGTCTATGGTGATTCTGTCAGGCATGAATGTTTCAGGGTAGCCTTGTCCCTTCTTCTGTAGTAATGCTGCTTTCAGAGCACAGGAAGGTGCAGCACAGTACCCCTGCCACCATTGTTATAAGGGTTGGAAGGTATGTAGTGGGAGGTGTAAGAAGAGAAGGGTTTGTTGTAGTTAACTCAATGGTATAGACTAAACATCTGCAAAAGTGAGTGTATCTTAAGGCACTTAAGGTATTCTTCTCGTGCATCATCACGGTATGTTTCTTATTTTTCAAGTGGCTGATTTAAGGTGTTTGTATAAGACTTGCAGATGTGCTAACTGTCTGCAACCACAAATAAATGTAAAATGGACACCACATGTCCATCTTTCCCCTTCATTTCAAATGAATTCAAGGCTGTGAAGATACCTAGTCAATGTTTGTAAAATACTTGGATGAGTGCTGTAGAATAGACTTTGAGGAAAGAGATAGTTCTGTACTAGGTCTTAGGCAGTGGGCAGCAAGTAAAAAATTGAGAGAAAATAATAAATGTACTAGTGAAGTATTGTTGTTGGTCATTATTCAAGGTATGGCAAATTTGGCTTTAGATCTCTTTATACTGGAATGAAAATGCCATGGCCATATGACACAAAATATTATCTGTATAATACACTACTGGTTCATATATCTCTAAAAATAAAGTAAAAATTAATAGGTCAACTAACTAGCTTATTGTACCAGTAAGGGTTGTTAAATTAGATACCATCTGTCATGTTTTAGGTGATACAGGTGCACAAAGCCAAGTGAAATTCTAGGTTGTTCTCTGGCTAATGTGATAGTATACAAACATAGTGTCTGTGTGCCAGAGTGCAGCAGGGCAGCCGCTCCCAACGGGCTGGGGAGCCGTCTGCAGTGACAGCGCCGGGGGCAAGGGCCTCGCTAGCGGGGGCTGCTCCCACAGTACCCGAGTAAAGCAAGCAGGGAAGGCTGGTCTCTAGTAGCCAGGTTCAACCAAGTCTAGTCTTTGTGCTAAAATAATTATTTGCTTCTTGCCCTTTTTGGCTTCCTTGAGTGGAGGAATAATGCTCCTTTAACATTGTACAGATAATATTTGGTATGCTGTGAGTGGAGATGAAGTAGGTGATAAAGTAATTGTGACCAGACATATAAAATGCAAGCTGAATTTTTCGTGCAACCTTTTGGAAGTAAAGTGGAGTAAAGCTAAATGATTTTATAAAAGAAAAAAAAAAAAACATCAAAAATTGATGAGTTGAAACCAATTTTAAGTATAAACTTCCTAGAAAATTAAGCAAGTATAGAAATCTTTCCCTTCCTTTTGTCTTTCCAGTTCTACCAGAATTAAAGCTGCTCTGTGGGGCTGATTTTCTACAGACATTTAAGACACCCAATCTCTGGAAGGAAGAACACATCAAAGAAATAGTGGAAAAGTTTGGTTTGGTCTGTATTAGCCGTGCTGGCTCTGATCCTGCTCAGTACATCAATGAATCAGACCTTTTAACTAAATTTCAGCACAATATCTTCCTGGTGAAAGAATGGATTCAGAACGAAATCAGTGCAACACAGATACGCTATGCCTTGTGCAGAGGATTAAGCGTAAAATATCTCATACCAGATTCTGTTATAGCCTACATTGCACAGCATAATATCTACACAGAAGAGAGTGAGCGGAAGAATGAAGGTGATTTGCTTCAGCCTCTTAAATTGCATAACAGAACAGTAAACCCACTGAATGACTGATGTCTGTAGTGTGTGAAGTGGAAGGACCTGGCATTTTTCCATGTAAAGTTCTTGAGAAAGTTGTTTCTTATTAATGAGGGGAACATACATCAATCCAGAATTTCCGGAATTCATGTGGTGTTTTAAATTCATGGGGGTGTGTGTGTGTTAATGCTTAAATAAATTGGGATGCTCAGCTACATAGCTTAAAATATATAAAGAATAGCTTCCTTGTGAAAATAAAAGATCTAACAATAAATATTAATCTCCAGTAATACTTAAGGTCAAACACAGTACTTTCCTGAATTGTAATTCTGTAATCCTACAGACAGTTTTAGCATGAAGATGCCTTACTATTCTGAAGCAGCAAAATAAAATGAACCATAACTTTTTTAATACGTATGTATATCTTTAAATATATATTACTGCTAAACTTTGACTTTTTAGGGGCCCGAATAACTTTTTTGTGTTTTGGCAGTTTGAACAAGAGATGGAAATAAACCTTTCTTTCATGCAAGCACTTAAAACTGCATGCACTGTTCATGTCACTTTTAAGCCTCCAGATTCACAAATGACAGACAGTCCTCATCCCCAGAGTTAAAGTGGGTTTCTTTGCTTCTCTGATGCAGTCTTTTATAAGAGTAAGTAATTGCTATAGCCCTGGAGTAGATAGCATATCCAAGAGGAACTTTAGCTGTACCATTTGAAGATACACAGTGGAAAATAAAATACATAAGAGGCTGTCTTGGTATTTGAGCCCTAATGTTAGCCAGAAAAATCCATTCTCTTATATGTTGCCTATTCTGCAGATTCAGTCAATCTCATTTTTGACAGAAGACACCTTCAGAGAATATTGAATCTCTGTGAAGTGCTACTTCTGTGTTTCAGTGTTGCTTAAATTCACTGAAAGCATACATTCAATAGTGATGTAGCATTTATCAATATACAGAATTAACTACTGCTTCTTAATACAAGTTTCCACTTCACTGGACCTTTTCGAGCCCTCAGTTAGCCAGACATCTTCCACTCTAGTTCTCTAGAATTAAGGAGCTTGTGGAACAAGTTAAAGTCATGCCAGACACAAACCGCTTTCACTAAAAGGGTCCGTATGATCATTTTATGAAAAGAAGGTGTCATAAAGTAGCTGGAACATATGCAAGGAAGAAGGATTCACCTCAAAAAGCATACAAGATAAGCACTTGTATAGCTTTGGCTAATATCCTAAAGTTATTTAAAATGGTTTTTGTGAGTGACATGAAAAATGAAGAGTAATATGGTTAAAATGGATTTCCAGATAATCAGTACCCTTCCAGAAGTTTTATGGAAGGTGAATGTTTCATTCTGTTTAAATCAAGTCATCCTGCTGTCATTAGAAGTCTCAGAGGTTCAGCCTTGTGGAGGGATTTAAAGGCAACACTTCAAGAATAATCAGATTAGGACTTGCATAGCTACATGGTCTAAAAAAGAGATAAAAGAAACTAGAGTTCAAACTCGCCACAAAGAAGGGCAGTGAGCTGTGTGGTGCGGAATCAACACACTGTTCCGAGACTTTGATTTTGACAATTACCTAAAGTAGAGATGCCTGCAGATTTCAATGGTTACTGGAAAATGGTCAGCAATGATAATTTTGAGGAGTATCTGAAAGCTCTGGGTAAGGTTCCCTTAATGTTTCTTTAATACATAATCAATAAATGCAACCTGTCATAATCTTTACACAGATCTTTTTCTTTTGTACAGTCAAATCATTTCTGTGAAAAATATTTTCTTCAGGAATGCACTCTTAAGAATTGCCTTATGCAAAATTGTTTTCTCTTAAGCAGCCTCTACTTTTTACAGTCTTGAAGTTTACATTAACAGAGATTAAACTACATAGCTTAGAGAGGTAAGTGGCAGACTTCAAACTTTAAAATAAAACCATAATTTGAGAAACAGTAAAATTTTTTGTGCATAATAAGGAGACAATGTATCTAATGTAATTTTGTGTGTTTGCAATTGATATAAAGTGAAAGTATTTTGATATAAATGTCAAAGGCCTTATTAAATGTCAAATACAAATGGTATTTTTCAGGATTCCATATAATCATAAAATCAAAACATTAACTTATTAAAGTTAAAATAATTATGCTATGGACTTTTTCCTGATGTGAAAGCTAGCCAGAAAGATCTGGACATTTATTTATCTTTGTTCATTTTAGGTCTCCCAAGAGCTACAAGCTTCTTTTTCCAGTAGATTTTTCTAGATTAAAATAATTCTTTTTCTTTTTCAGATGTAAATGTTGCTGTAAGAAAAATAGCAAACTTGCTAAAACCTGACAAAGAAATCCTTCAGAATGGGGATCATATGATCATTAAAACGCTAAGCACTTTTAGAAACTACATCATGGAATTTGATGTAGGAAAGGAGTTTGAGGAGGATTTAGCTGGGGTGGATGATCGCAAATGCATGGTAAGAATTAGAACTGTAACAATGGACAAAAAAAACAAGGAGTAATCTGAGGCCATTCACAGACCACATCTGTTAACCATTTTATGTGGCTATTCCTAAAATTATTTCTGTACTTCCCAGTTTCCAAGGTGTGCACAGTTTTTAGCATGTGTTTTTACATTAAAGGAATGCTAATTTTAATCAAAAGCACAGAACAGTTTTATCAATGAATGAATAGTAACGTCAGTGAAACGTTACTCAATTATATTGGGGTGTTTGTTGGTCAAAAAGACATTTAGGTTCAGACTTTCAGAATCTCTTCACTGGGTAATGTTTCCCAGTAAAGGAAATCCATTGATTGCAGAGTCAGGCACTATTCCCCATGTATTAGAATGGCTAAGTGCTTAGAATTTGCAGCTTTTCTTTCTTGTGCTTGTTCCTGTGCTCTATCCTTCCTGGGTGTATTCATTAGAGCAGATGCATTAATTAGCCTACTGGAAGAAATCTTACAGCAGTCAATAAGCAAACACTGAGGACTCTGCCTTATGAGCTCTTTTTGCTTGCCAGAGAGACAATATTTTCTAACTTATGGCTGATAAATACCAATTAACAGGGGAAAAACTTGAGAATACAAAGTTCTTTCCTGTTAGTTTGAAAGCATGACACCTGCAATATCCTACAATGAAGAAGTTGTTACGCAAAATAAAATTATCTTGGGAGCGACTGTAAAGGAGAAATTAATAGGCCATTTAAGTAGTGCCATTTAAAACCGATACTGTTCACTTACACTAGGATATGCAGAATTGCTTTTGCTGGGGTGATGGCAGGAAAGGGAAGGATCATGAAGATGAGAAAAAAAAGAATGGCAAACTAGTGAGTGCCTCAACTAATCCTTCTGTACTCCTTGATAGAGAGGGCAGAAGCATGATAGAGTACAGAATGCAGAATTCATGGAAGCAATGTGTATTTGTGTATAGGAAAGTGCCCCAATGTCATATTGCGGTTTTGACTGCTGGAAGGCTCTTAATCAGGATGGTGAGATCCAGGTCCACTGAACAGTAATGAGCCCAAAACAAGACCTAGACTTAGGTGGCTAAATCACTATCAAAGATAGCAGTGTTCAAAACATCTGCTCAAGTGCTAAGTTCTCAGTGTTTGAGTCGGTGAAGTACTAGTTTGTGTGTATACAGAACTGTCTCCATCTAAGCTTTATCTGTACTTAGACACCATTAAACTCCATCTAAAAGAGAACTAAAACATTCTCTACATGGCAGAAATAAGTAATTGTGCCCTGAGGCTGTCTAGCATGTTCCTGCAACGAGTTCAGACAACCACTGTGCTAAAAAAAACAAATTCAGAAGACCTGGAGATGTGGCCTTGCATAGTCCTGCATTGGAAATGCTGAATACATTTAACACACAACTTCTAATTACCAGACAAATAATTCTAAATACTTTATTGTCTGTAACAGGCCAAAATTCTCAATGCTATTTTGCGAAATTGAGTGATAGGGAAGAATTCAAATTGTTGAACCAGAAAGAAGAAATTAGAGAAAGATTATTCTAGTCACCAGCTATTTGATTTGGAGTGGAACCTAGTTCACCCTACTTCCAAGGGTTGCTTAAACATTTTGTCTATTGGCTGTTTAGTGCAAAATGCTCACTCAGCACTGGAAGCAGAAAGTACCAGTATCATCTTGCCTTTTCCATAAGAACCCAAGGAGTAGTCACTAACCCTGTCTGTTAGTTTAATTAAGAATCACTTGGGCACGTAACTCCACAAAAACTTTCAGAAATCTTCCATGTCCCTTTATGGCCTCCAACAACAGATACCAACTGCAGCTGTACAGTTGGTCACTGATCACTGGTTCTCTATTTGCCTGTAGCAATGTATCATACTTTATAGTTTAATTTTCTTATTAAAGATTTATTTTTGACTTGAGACCTCAGTTTTCCCAAAGGCAAAACAGACCACGAAGCTGTCATTCTGAAGGCACTGCAGCCCAAACCTGATAACCACATCAGGCAACACTTGCAGTTGTTAAGCAGCAAAATAACTCCAATGGTCCAGAAAGACTCTTGTCAGAGAAGGGTCATGGAGTGATAGAAGAGATACTGGACCACTCCCTGAGTGGTGTTATGAAAAAAAGCTATCACAAAAGCAAAGATTGGATATCATTCTTGGTGTTTCCTTTTCTCATCTATAGCTTGTGAGACTGCATGCCATAAATGGCTTAATCATTAATAGTCAGCCTGTCTAATGAGAGAGAATGTGAATCAATTATTGTTATTTATATTGTGGACTGAGCAGACCACTGGGCAAGTTTTATCCGAGTAGCTCAATGTATCAAAAGTACAAAGTAACATGGATAAGACAAATTACACATTAAACATTAATCTGTATAGCAGAGCAATCATCAGGAGACTAGCAAGCATAACCTTAGAAATAAGTCATCCAATAGGTATAGATCACTTTTTTCTTTTTAATGAAGAATATATCATCTAAATAGAGTTAACATATCAGTAAAAATAATATTAGAAGAGTGAATAGGTTAGATGTTGTGTATAATTCACTGAAATTGTGCTCACCTTTCAGTTGCAAAACACGTCTTTGAGTCAGTGAGGGTAGAGTGTAGCTACAGTAATCCCAAATAGATACTGTCTGTGATGAGTAAAGGCTAAAAAGTTTTGCTGGTACTTATTTAGAAGTCAAAGGTTTGACAGTAGGAATTGATACTCCTGTGACAGGCTAGGCCCCCTCCTTCATTTCAGTTAGGATTTTTTTCTTTTTTATAGTTGGTCACTCCTGGAAGCCTGTCTGAACTTTCTGGAACAGTGAGTTAATTGAGCTGGATAAAATTTAGCAGTCTGTTCAAAATGGTCACTTTCTTGTATGCAACACACTTTTAGGTGATTCTGTTTTCTTAAGGGATATAGGCAACAGCAGTTCATAATATCAGTTCCTTTAAGGCTTTGTTTCTGTTGGGAAGTGAAAATTTGCTACTTTGAAATCTCAAGAAACTCAAAAGCCCTGCTAGTTTAGTTAAAGATGCAATTTCTCTGTTGTGTAAAACCAAAGATTAGGACAGCTGACAACACAGCAGAGATCACTAATAACAGTGCAAGCACTTCCAAGAAGACAGTTGATACTCAATGCGTTCTAAGCATTGCTGAAATCATGTATGGAGCAACCTGCAGCACAGCCTGCTCTCTTAAGAAATGCAGACAAGACATCTGCATTCACTTAGTTCCCGTAATGCTGTTGTGCTTCTCCTGGAGCATTTCCCCCGAGATTTTATCTCCTAGATAATAGCTAAATAAGAGTTTCTCTTATTTGTTTGTTAATTTTGTGAAAGATTTGTTTCTGCAAGTTTAATCATACTTAATATTTAGGGGTGTTAAAAACCCTAAATGGCAGTGTGAACTACAAAGGTAAAATGAAAGCTAACGTATTCAGGAGCATCTTTTATTCTTTGCAAATGTTACAAGGTGCACATTAGATGGTGTAGAAAGACATCCCTTAAAAAAGGCACTATTAAATTATTTCTTATATGATGTGAAGTTTGAATTGGACCATGTGATAAAGTTTCTACTACTTTGAAGAGTTTGTTCATGGTTTTAATTGGTGACATCTATCAGATGTCTAGTGTACAAGATAGAAATTTAAATGGATAACTATGACTTTGGTATTTCCTGAACTGAGTATTTGATCCTGATATCTTCATTCTCAGTGAAGCTTCAGTCTCATTATGAACTTTCCTCAGTTTTAAAGATAAATTCTATAACCTCTAGTTGAGATTAATTTAATGAACATCTCAGGTATTCCACTAAGTGTAAAACCTTGTTTCATGCAAATAAACTTTACTGTGGAAAAAAATTTACTGTGCACAAAAGAGGCAAGACCTGATTGAAAAGCATCTTCAAAAGTATGTCTCATTCATCACCAGATAATTTTGCCAACCTTTTCACCATCAGTAATAAACAGTGAAGCCAAAGATACATCTGCAATGAAAAATATGTACCAGTAAACATAAGAACAGGGCAGAATCTGACACTAAGCAGAAAAGTTAGCCTTATGTACCTTCACAGTGTATTTGCTTAGTACATCAGTCAAAAGTTTATAAAAAAGTTAAATGAAAAAAATTATAGGCTGAAATGAAGGCTGAAGTTTCATGTTTCAAGTCTTTGCACCCAATGAATCAAAGCAGATTGATAATGGGATAGCTCTGATGCAAAAAATACTTCCCTAGAATTTTTACTTTTCTAATAATTTTTCTGCTAAAGTCAGAGAGTTTTTGTATTGTCATTTTTATCTGCTGCTCAAGCATTTGAATGAGACTGAATTGCTTTAGCTCACACTCTCTAGAATGAATCTCTTTTAACAGAGACTAAGGGCAAGTGATCTATTTAAAAAAATCAAGGAAGATTCTATGTGCTAAATATAGAACAGCAGAATTTCTTGTATAACTGAAAACAGCATTAGTTGTATTAGAATTGAATATTTGGCTGAGTGAAGGATGCTTCAGTAATTCAGAGCCTTGTTGTGCTCTTTGGCCTAGTAATTTCCTTCTTACATTGAAACAGGTAAGGAAATTACAATGACCAGGGACTGGTAAACAGATAAAACAGCAAGAATTTGAAACTGAAGTGGGAAATTGTACATATTAACCACTTAGTTAACCAAACCAGAATACAGGCAGAATATAACCATGGATTAAGTTATCAAATGAGTGTTTAGGGTTCTGTCCTTGGAAGCCTTGCTGGGGTGGGTTAGGGTGAGGGGGATTTGGGAGTTGTAGAATTCACTCATCAGATCTATCATACATCTTATCATATGAAGTATCTTCCTGAAAATATATAGTCATTTAACGTTTTAGACAGCCACATAAGGATTGTGCATAGGCACCTGACCAAACCTGGCACACAAACCGGTGCTAGTTACATGTGCCATATCCTGGTGGAAGGAGGTAAATTGTTTAAAATTGATCATGGCTCTGTTTTAAATAAAAAACATGTCTAATGTGAAACTGATTTCTCTCTAGTTTTGTGTTCAGGAAAAATGCAGTAAGTTTAGTTGTTCTGGACATAATTTGATTTATACTGCTGCAAGGTCAGAATAAAGCCCTGTTATAAAATCACATGGCTCATGAAGCTTATTTAACTATTTAGGCAGGGTTCCTCTCTTCCACAAATGGAATTCACAGCTGTTAATCTAGTCTAGGTACTGGAATGAAGACTCTGCTACCAGAAGAACAGCCAACAAACAACATTCGAATACTTGGAATTTCAGTAGGGATCCCCCACAGGATGGGAAGACTCAATATCAATTGCCTGTCTAGTAAGACACAAGATCAGCAGTATGTCTTCACAATGCTGTCCTTTTCTTTTTGGTTTGGAAGTATTTTCTCATATACTTTGTTGGAACAATCTTTGTTCTAGAATGACTGTTGCTGGGAGGCGTTTGTATGCATTGCCTGTACGTATGTAGTAATCTTTTCTCAAATCTAGTGCCCTCTCTTTTTGCAGTACTGTGAATTCCCCAGGTCCTCATTGGAGTAATCTCTGACTTTTGAGGGGGGTTTAACTGAAAGGAGGTAGTCTTCATGTAGTTTTCTGTTGCTACTTTTGACCTTTTACAAACTGCTGTCCACAAGTGAGAAAAAGCAGTCCTCCAGTCAACCCCTCTGAGGCTCCAGAGAACAGAGGTCCACTCTTGGGTCTGTCTCAGCCTCTCTAAGACTCTGGTTCATTCAGTCTCTGTGTCTCAGTAAAGAGGAAGTTTCCTTTTTTCTGCCTTATTTCACACTGCATGCTCTTTTGGCATTACTGCTTATTACATGTAAGTGATACGCTCAGCACATTTGCAGACTGATATCAAATGAGATCTCTAAAATCTTTTGCCATATAATTTAAGATGTCATTAACTTCAAATTTTGCAGTGCTGGATTCACATCTAAAACTCGAGACTAATCAGAAGCTTTGAGCTAGTTAGTCACAAAACCAATGCTAACATACTGAAGCTTTGTAATGGAGGCTTAGCATTTCAGCTTTTTGTGAATCCTAAAAAGCTCAGAGATTTATGAATGCAGAAAGTGCAATCATAAACAATCAGCTATAAACCTAAGAACCAGACTTGCCAAATCCAATTTTAAATGACAAATCATTAGTGTTATGTACAATTGCATCTTGCTAAAATTACACAGAGGATAAATCAATTATACACATTAATTTAAACAGTAAGTGTCAGAATCAATTCTCATCCTTGCACAAAGTGACTTGGATGTGCTGTTTTGTTTTGTACTTTTTTTCCGGCATAGGATATACACAAGTCTTTCTATTTTTGTATTATTTGTATACAATTTTATTTCAGTAAGAAAAAAAAAATCCACCATTCCTAAGAAATAAAACAGTATGCACTATCAGAAATATTGATGCTCCTCCTCCTCCCACATATTGTCACCTGCATAGCCTGGAGCTGTGACACATTTACTTTCCTACTCCCTGGAGCATGTCTCTAGTCATTGCTTTCCTTCATTGCTCTTATGAGCAAGCATTCAAAATACGGAATTTGAACATTTAAGATCTGATCCTATCTGACAGCAGCTTACCCTTTGATCTAAAATTTGTCAATCCAATCCTAAGCTCCTTTGGTAGCAGTGGAGATGCTGACAATCACAGAAGCAAAATACTGCTTCTAGAAGTGTCTCATCTTTTGACTACAGTGAACTTCTGTAAGCTTATCAGTCAGGTACAGAATGCCTGCATTATAACCAGCTTGTCTTTCAATAACAATCTGAGCAAGTCTGTAATGTCATGAATATGTTTCAGAGTCCTGTAACTATAGATGCCTATTATGAGACATGACATCTACAGCCCCACAAGCAGCTGAGAAATTAATTGTATTGTACTACCAACCATTTCCTATGAGTTAACTTTGGGAGTTTGTTGTTGCATGGCTGAAAACAGGAATGATGATATGGGAAGTTAGATTTATACGTGCTTCTACAGGGTTAACTAAAATCAGTAAGGGAAGGAAAGGTTGGTATAGACTTTATCATTCAACTTAGCTACAGGGTGGCTAAATATGTATAGCCTTTGTCCACCAACAGTGTCTTGAGATAAAGTCCAAGAATCCTACCACTTTTCTTTTGGGTTTCTTGTTGTTTTCTCAGTAGTTTATCTGTCTGTCATCAACCTGCCAGATGCCAATTTGATGAGATAAAACGAGTTAGAGGATGGAGAGATGGCAAACTCTGAACGTGGTTGTAGCCCTCCTGTTAGCAGTGTGCAGCATGCCTCCTACACAGAAGGTCATAGGTAGTAACTACAACATTACACAATGCCCTTTCACAGTTACATTAGATTTTGTCAGTGATATCAACATTCATTTATTCCATTAACACCTCATTTGATGAAAATTTTCCCTGCAGACTGCTTAGCAGACATTTTTATTTCACTTTGATACTTAGTACAGATGAAAATGCTTTATCTTGAGAAGCTGTTAAATACCTTGCTGGATATATTACCATGTTTATCCAAAAATTTTAGGATATTTTCTTCAGTGTTATTTGTAAACATCTCAAATTGGGTTCTCCTGTGTCATCTGACCTAAACAATTACTTTCCATTGTTTAATCCTTCTTAAATCATAATTACAGTTGTAAAATGACTGGTCATTCTCATAAGCAGAGAATTACTGGGCTGAGATGGAGCACAGAGTGTGTCATGCAGTTTAGAGCATTGCAGTCTTTTGCTGCACCATAATATAGCGACAACATTCTGAAGGGAAGTAGAAGAAAAATAGAACTGTGTTTCTCCTACAGATGAGAAATCAATACCACATTTTTGATGAAAGATGGTAGCTGCAGTTCATATTTGTAAATGCAATGCATCAATAATCTATGCAGCATTAACAAAAAATGTTCATGGACTACTTAAAAAAAAATGTTATTTTCTTTCATTCACCTGTAAAATACATTATGTATCTTCAACTGCAGAGCATATGACACAAGCAAACACTCTAGGAAGAGTCAACATTGGAATAAGAAACATTGTGCAAAGCCAGCATGAAATGTTTTTGCATTTAGACATCACTGGGAAATGCAAAGTTCTCTGATAAAACAGTTTGATGACAGCTTCAGTAAATTACAAAAGTCAGTATCTCTGGCTGTGTGTCAGTATGACTTGTCACTAGAAGGTGGAAGTAGTATCTGTTGTAATTCTGCAATACTTCACTACTGTTATTGCTACTAGTGAAAATGCCAATACATAGTCATTTAATAAATCTACCTTGTCTCATAACTGAAAACACTAATTATCATTTCTTCTAGCTTTAATTTTCAGGAAGATGGTGTTGCTATGCACATGTATTTAAATCTTTGTAACACAGAAATTAAATCACTAACAAAAGTATGTGAATGGCCAAGTAATAAAAGGAAAATATCTAAGTACACCAAAAGAAGTGTAAGACTACAGAAATCACATCGTACAACTAAAGAAAATTTGAACATTTTTGTGTTCTCAGGCTTCAAAGACTTCTTCACCTCCCAGAGGAGCTCCATTCTGTATTTATTACACCTCAAGAACAAAGAGTATATAATCCAAAAGATGTGCAATATTGGTGGTTAGAATTTTTGAAAAAAGTTGAATTGAGGCAAGACTCACTCTTATTTATCTCACTTCATTAACTTTTCTTGTGCTTTTCCAGTATTTTTAATCACACTCTTGACTAATCACATTAATCTGTTTTCTATTGAAGTTTCCTACAGAATTATATGCATTTGATCTAAGAAGCATTTGTCTTAGGTTTAAGTATGATCATCTAAGTAAGCAAAGCTTAAGCTTCTTAAGCTACAGATGTTATGTACTATGTAGTTGAAAGGAAGAAATGAAGTCTTTTATTTATCCTACAAGTAGTACAAGATGCTCAAAAAGGCAGAAGTCCAGTTTTAGAGAAATAGTACATTTTCATTTAGTTCATTCTGTTACCATCAGGAGACTGCTGCTTTCCAGTGTCCTCAAAGTTTATCTGCTTCTCTTGCTTGGGGAGGAGGATGAAGAACAGGAACTGTCTGCCCCGGGGATGCAGTGCTCCCCAAACCCTGGCAAAGATTTTCAGTCATTGCAGACAGGAGACAGTAGCTCTGTCTCTGTAATTGGACAAACCTTATAGGTCATGCTATAATCAAAATAGTGGCACACATGGTTAATGATAAAAGCCTACCTTTCTAAGAAAAGTTGCTTTACATAAAAAGTAAAGTATTTCTTTATCTATTCGCAACACTCACTGCTTATATAACAGCCATGGCAACTCCAACCTCGGCTAATACTCAACGTGTATCTCAATAGAGATATTTGGAATAGAAGAGCTTACTTCAATCTGAGTTAAAAGAGAGTTTCTATCCTCTGTATTAGTTGTGCCTTTTACTATATGAGACATTACAGTTTGACATAAAGAAAGAAAAGATAAAAATGCTACTGATTAATCTTACTCTCATGAAGCAGTTGATCCTGCTAACAAAGAAGAGGACATTATGTTCTCCTGCAATATATTCTGTGCTTTATAACCTTCATAGCAAAATAGCTACCTACAAAAATCAGTAACTATATGGTTTACTCATATCCTTTCAGTATTTATATTTCTCAAAGGGAAGGCAGAGGATAATAACCAAGAATATTGGCTGATAAAACAGCTTGGTTAATGGTATGTGGTACTATACTCCTTTTGGTTATTACCAAATTGCCAGAAGTGGTATCTAATCTTGACTGGAAAAACAAGAAAGGCTGAGAAAAAAAATGCATTGCTTTCTAAGATGAAACTATTTCAATCACCCTTAGAGGCTGAAAAAAGATAATGTTCCCTTGTGCTGCTACAAACATTCTCAGTTGCCCCCAAGTGAAACTAGTGAATATTATCAAGACTAGTAACTTTCATAACTGACACTGAACATTAGTAGTACTAATAAAGTTGGACCTTACGTGGTATATTGCCTTTGAATTCACATATAAACCCACAAAATTTAACTATTAAGCTAGTCTAATGATTAAACTACGCTGAGCTAATACTCAATGGATAAAAATAAGTGCGGTTACTAAGCAAAATGGCTTCATTCCACAGTATCCTTCCTATCTACAAGTCATCAGTAGTAATAATGTTCATTTTCTAATATATCCATTTTTTAGAATAATCAGAAATTCTTAGATTTGTTAACATTTAAATTACACTTTTTCCACTTTTACTAGTATTATTTGTTATCTTCTGTCTCCAGCTGAATGTCTGCAGATTAAAAACAGATATGGAAGAGGATTTAAACTATGATCACCACAGTTACTATGGCTTTACCCAAATGTGTTGTTCCTTCCTGCATTAGCACTTTATACATTAAAAGGATATGGCTTTTTTTAAATGTGATCTACTACTTGGTTTATATACATAATTTTAAAAGAGGGAACAGAAGAATTTGTGAATGCATTTTCCAAATTGGAGAGATTTTTAGCAAGGACACATGAGTTTCTCTTTCAGAGACCCCATATGGTGCAAACAGACTATATGGGATCAGTAACAATGCCTTGCCCAGGATTAGCTATGCTGGCACTCTTTCTAGTGACTCATTTTCCATGCTTGTTTAGTCTAAAGCTTCCCAGGGGTGGAGACTGCTGGCTCTACTCATTTAAAGATAGCGGCTATCATGGTTATCATTTAAGAATTAATTGTTTGTGACATACACAAATTAAATAAATAGGCCTGCGTAGTTCTTGAATGTTGAACTGCTTTTAAGTTCCCAGAATGACAAATGTAGGCTGACTTCTTTTCTTAGAAACGACACAAGATGGATGCAGTAAGTTTTCCTTTAATGATAGATCAGAATTCATCTTCTCTCCACATTTAACGACTCATACAGTCAGTGGCTGAAGACTTTTACAAGGTAGACAGTAATCCCATATTTAGTCCTCAGATTCACTTCAAACAAGCTGATTTAAAAGCCATATGCTAATATTGATGTTAAAGTATCCTCATGGAGCACAAGTTGTCACTGCTCTTCTGCTTCTCTTATTAAATATTTTACAGAATATTGCTTCTCTTTATGTTAGGGAGACGTGAAAGGCAAATTGTCAGAAAAGGCTAACCACAGTGACAAGCTGTAGGATGCACTCTCATACATTTAAGTAGCTTTATGAATCAGGTTCTGCTGAACTACTGAGGACGGCACCAATATTCACAAAAGATCACTGCAACACCTTACTCTTATTCTGCTGGTCCTGGCTCAAGTAGTTCTCCAGCTACAGTTACACAAAGTGGGATGCTGGCAAAGTTACCAATTTGCTAATACTTCAAAACCACTCTGCTCAATGACAGAAGCTAGATTAAGACATGGGGAAAAACAGCTCAGGATTTAAAAGCTTTGTTCACCCATAGATGCCAGTAGATGGGTACTTTTTTCAGGTAGAGCAGCCGAGGAATCCTTCCATAGTGGAAAAACAAACTGAATCTTGAGTTTTCAGCTCCTTTTACAAATACAGTGTTAGGCTGCACATCCATTCTGCTGCTGTATTTGTCCACAGGGAGAGAGGAGTGCACTCTTACACAATTATTTTTAGGATATTTTTTCTTGCATTTAAACAGCTTTATCTCATCCTTTCAGGTTTTGACAGGCAGTTGGGCAGCAACTTTCTATTTAAGCTCATTTCTTTTGTAATTATCCTGTTACAACACTACAATTATTCCTCTGATGAGATACACTAATCATTTATTATATTAGAGAGAAGTTTTGCCTTAAGAAAACTAATCATAATATCAGAGAATACTACAGTAACACTAAACATGTCTGTTTTGTTAGACCACTGTATCTTGGGATGGAGATAAGCTTCTTTGTGTGCAGAATGGAGAAAAAGAAGGTCGTGGTTGGACTCAGTGGATTGAAGGAGATGAAATGCACCTGGTAAGATCATGTAACGGGTCTTAAGTGCCACTCTATTAAAATGGTTAGATGTAATTCAGCAGGCTGTGTGCTGTATTATCTTGGCTTACTGTGACATAATTATGTATCGGTGCGGCATTTGACTTTTTTCTAAAGCAACAATTTCATTTGGAGCCATTATGCTTTTATGTCCCTTACAAAGACTGCCTGATTTCAAAGCAGTACTCTTTCTGTGTTAGCTATCTGTCCAGACATACCAATTTGAAATGTTTACACTGTGGAAGACATTTAACAGTGTCCTTCATACAGTCTGTGAAATACACAGAATGGGAGCTAGTGAAATTATGCGTCCAACAATAAGCCATAAGAGGAAAATACACCATTGTTCTTTTAAAATAATTACAGGCCAGACTGCATTATAGCCTAGAGAATTAAAAGAGCAATTAAGTTTTTGAAATGTCATGTTCTTTCAGATCATCATTTTTATCTTTCTAAGTTAACAGGACCTGAAAGAAGATGCCTATTCTTTCCTCATGTATCTCTTTATAGCATCCTCACTCTCTCATCAATGTGAGTAAAAGGCAGTCTTTCTGCTGAGATAATAAAATCCAACCTCCATTTCAGTTCACTGTTCAGTTCTATTAGCATTCAACAGTCTAAACTGATGTTCTCTAAATATTCAGATCAGTAGCAGAGTGATGAAATCTCTGCAAAAGCACCCCAAATCCCTTATTACTAAACACAATTTTCAGGAAATACTGGAAGTCCCAAAAACCAGTTTGGGAAAGGAATGTATGTGACAGATCTTACCATCTGGACTACATACTTGATACAACGCAGGCAGGGAGAAAGTTACTGTGGAAGTGATCGCTTTATAGCTGAGGTCGTGGGCTCACTGAAGGTAGGGGGAAGCAATAAAAAGGAAACTCCAGAATTTGCTGCGTATACATATTCACTCTATCTATACACAGACACACTACAGTATTTGCACACTATCTCCCAGCTTCACAACAGTTGGTGCCACCACACCAATCATCAGCCCTCTCAGATTCTGTGCTAGCAAACAGGTCGCAATTAGCCATAGATTGTCTGGCCTAGAAGTTCAGCTTACACCTTGCTGCACTCATCTGCACATATATGAAGCAATAGCACTAGTTACTCTTAGATTTCTCTGTATTGGCATCATGGTTTCGGTCCCTTGCCAGCTCTGCAGTCATTCTCTCTTCCCATGTCCTGTCTGCAGCACCAATTTATTCACGCCCAAATTCTGCTATCCTTACTCTGGTTCATGCTCTAGCCATACAACCTAGCCATGGACCTCTAGGCCAGACCATACTTTCTATACTTGACCCTGTCAAGAGTTTGATCTCAGAAGTCATAAATTCAGACTCCGTTGCTCAAACATATGTGTTTAGTGCCACTTTAGGTACCCCAAGGTAACCTGACTGATCTGAGGCTGCTTTTTCAGAAGGCTGCAAAGAGTTCTGTATCATACCTGCCAGCTCATGCAGGCATCCATGCGCTGATTGGCACTTGTACAATTTATCTCAATCTGTCTTTCATGTACACAACAGTCAGTACAAAATTACTTCATGCAAAGGAAGAAATGAAGTATTTTAGAGGCCAGTCCACAGTATTTCAATTTTATCACTCTTCATGTTTCATGAACTTCAAAAGATGTCCTCTTTATTTCTCTGGATCCTTGTTAATGTAACTCTCTCCATTAAACATACAGTAAGAGAGTCCCATTTAGTATCTTATTTTTGACCAGCTGAGATTACTGGGCCCTGTACTCTTGAGAGTCCTTTGATTCAATGGGAAGTTACCTCTAAAAAATTGATACTTCGATAGCTTTATGATCCTATTGAACTTTACACAATGAGCCAAGTGTTAATTTAATTCTTTCCACAGTTCTGTAGAGAGTAGTACCACATCCTTTAGTAGTTTATCGCCTCCTATTTTTCCATTTCATTCTGTGTTCTGTACTTCACAGTTCTTTTTCCTCCTTAGATTCTGTTTTATGTGAGTGACTTATTTGACCATTCTCCATTTCCTTTTGAGTTTTATTGTCCTTTTCTATAGTATTGATTGCTTCTGCTCTGTAGGTTTTTGTCACTGTCAGCAGATCTCTTAGCCCTTATTGCACAGTCCTGCGTCTGGGTTACCTATACAGAAGTGAACAAAATACGTCCTAACTAAAATCACTGTATCTGTCTGCTTGTTTCATCAATTCATCATGAAGAACCTTCTCTTACTAGGGACTAGCAACATATGCCAATAACATTGTTTAGTCAGTGTAAGGTTTTCTATGTCATTTTATCAAAGTCCCCCATAAGAAAATATGCATAACTTCCCAGGATACTCTGCCTCCTGTTTCCTCAGAATATTCTGACAGCTTTATTAAAACTCTTCTCTTGAAATATAAAATATACCTCATCTTCCAGGTCATACATAACCTTTGTCTTTATGTCCCTTAAGAAGTTCCACCCTTTTTAATTCTTCCACTAAAACCAGTCAGCACCTCCACACATCCCCACACATACTGTGTGCATGTCTCAGGTCTGACTTAAATAGTTTCTGTAATGGAGAAGATTAAACTGCATCTTCAGTGAGTTTAGGTAAACAACAGTAAGGCCTCACAAATCAGCGCCCAGGATGTAAGCATCATTGCACCTGCTTATGCATCATTCACAATGATCCAGTGACTAGCAAGTAGGGATTTTTGAAAAGCTCTTATGGAATGCAAAGGAACAGCAGACACCATTAGGCATCCAGTGTGGTCAAGTTCAGTCAAAACTCACTGCTGTGCTGTGATTTATAGACCTAGATCAAATCCTTTGTACACAACTACCTGTCCTTTTCTAGCCATGACCATTGTGTTGTTAGAGTGGACTACTAGTCATCAACAGATTCAGAACCAGTTATTCAAATCCATCCCCAAATAACTTAGGTGTCCAAAACAGAGAATGCCCATTTCAAAAACCTAAGCAGTTGCACACACTGCAAATAGAGAATAATGCACCAGGAACATATTTGACTCGTTAAGATCTGAGATCCAAAAATAACTTCTCTTACTCCACCTTTCACCAGAAAACAAACTCAGACTAGCTGGATTCTTTAAGGATTAAAAATAGGCTAAAATATGTATAAGCCACACAATCTAATTTGATAGAAACTTGTGGATTCAAATTAAGCTGAACATACACATGAATGTATAATGCATGTGTCTTATGTAAAAGTTGGGGGTTTTAATTATTTTCTCTTCCTAGGAAATAAGAGTGTGTGGAGTCAAGTGTAAGCAGGTCTTTAAGAAGGTGCAGTGAGCCTACTGCTGATACAGAAGTGAAGAACAGTAGAATTTTCAGACTTACCGCCAAATCTCCGAATGCTAGTAACGAACATCATCAATGAAGATCACATTATAACTGTAAAATTAGAATATTTTTAACAACTCATTTTAAAGAAGTAACTGCAAATAAAACTTTTTAGAAATGCCAGTTAAAGCTTAACACTATAAATGTATGTGTACCGTAATTCTTGACTATGCCATAATAGCACTGTTTGGTATAAAACAAGATAATAGAGCTTAAGAACTTGTAAGCTAATTTTTTAACTTACAATGGAAATCACCTTTCCATAGCTTTAGCAAGAGGCTCCATGTAGTCTTGTTTTCAGCTGTTGAACTGTAGTTGTAGAGAAGCAATTGAAAGCTGTAGCATGTGGCTTACACCTAAATCCTGATTTCACTGAAGCCAGTGAGGATTTTACCATCAGCTCCAATGGAGAAGGACTTCGCCGAAAGTATTCCACCAAAACCAAAACTCTGATTTCTCAAAATAAATAAATGTATGGATCAGTAGTCTGGGAAAACAGCACTTACGGAAGCATGGTCAAGGGGCAGTTCTTTTGCCTTAGCCAGTATGTGCCCATTCATTTTGTTTTCTTATTATGGAGAAACTAATAGATCATTGCTAGAAACTGTATATAATTGTACACACACCACACAGAATATATGACTAGCATTGCTTTGTACAATATCATTTGCAGATTTTTTTAAGACCCATCATAACCCTCATGTAACAAAGCATTGGCTTAGAAGTTTCCCACGCTGATTTAATCACTAGTTATAGTAATAGTAATTTGCAAACCAAATTGTCATATTTTCAGCCTATCAACACACTGGATATGCAGTTAGCACCACCGCTTCACGTCGAGTTCAAAAGGACACAAGGATACAGGGTGCCTGGTTGGATCAGACCTCTACCACCTGACACAGTGTTACAAGCATTTCCTGAAACAACTGTTATCATCCATTTTCAGGGAAGTGGGGCAGTTGCTATGGCAGAGTCTGAGTTGTTCTAAAGCGGGAACATACCTTTCCCTACTCTGCTGCAACTCCTGTGCATAGCTTTACTTTTGACTTCTTTGGGTACCCAGTGCTGAGACTGAGAGAAATTTTAGACATGTAAATGGGAACAAATGTCTCCATTCTCTACTAACCAGAGATATTTTTTAAATATGCACTATTATTAAGCCTGTTAAGAAAAGCTATCAACCTGATCTAACATGAAGAAATGGAGGTTCAGAAACAGTCATTGTAAACTATAAAGTTAGTAGAGCAGGGATGACAAATTTTCTGAGCCATGGTATTTCAACCGTACTATATATATTGGGAGTGTAGCACCAGATGTGCTGTAATGGACATCTAATTTGATTTTGTAAAATTTTGGGTTTTACTTTACATCAGAAAGTACACAGAAATTATTATCCATGAAGACTTAAGCATCCCCATGTGATAAACAGGTGAAAAATACTCCCTCTCCATGTAAATCCTTGTGTTACTATTGCAACAGCTGTGGCTCATACTAGTAAAAATTACAGATATGTGTAATGCAATTGTTTACCTTAAATTCCCTTGTAAATTTTTTTCTTGGTGATATGTAATACTCATGCCCAAGGAAGAGTCTAGGAATTATACTTGAACCTAGCAACCAGATACATGCAGAAGCTGTTTTTCCTTCATGTGTTAGCCATCTAGCTGTTTCCAATCCTAAATGGATATCCCTCCTGGCCGATATACAGACCAGCAGTTAATGGTGATCAAGTTTTCTTGTATTTGGAGCAAGATAGGTCAAATCTGGTTAAAGTTAAATAAGACAGAAAGGGTGTGGAAGAGAGAAAAGAGTAAGAAACCTGTGTATCTCAGGTTAAAAATACTGCTCTGCTTAAGTGAAATTCCAAATAGCTGTCTACTTAAAATGTTATCTATGTCCTTATACAAGGTTGGGGATATCCCAGTTGCCAAATTTCCATGCATCAGTCATTTGTTTTTCTTGAAAGATTACTGGACACAGAAACATCTTTCCTTCAAGTTTCTAAATTATTGATTTCATAACCATGCACACTCTCCAGATAGCTCTGCACTCCTCAGCCCCAAGGAAAGCAAGAGAACAATGGAAAATAAGGAATTAACTCCAACTTCTCATTTATAACAGATTTTAATTTTTTTCAGACCACCTATGTTTTCCTTCACGTGTGAAAATTGAAACTACACAATAAGGAGGTGGTTCACAACACTATCCACAGTTAAACTTTGCATAATTCTTTTTAATGTTCAGCACTGACCGAGACCTTTTTTTATAATGTAGTTTTCCTTCAATAGAACTTGGCAGTTCATGACCCTTAATTCACCAGATGTCTTCTAATTTTTGCCTGCAGCTCCCTGCAGTCTTGTGTAACATTCACAAACTCTTCTTGCAGAAGGTTGTAAGTGGATCAATTAACATCTAGCTAAGTAAATCCGATTGTTAAAAGCTATTACTGTAATCAGACAGCTCTCCCCCTTTGGGTCATTTGGTACAAGGGCAAATTTAGCACCACAGTAGTAACTAATGGCTTATCAACCAGAAACAATGTAACTTGTTTCTAATTATGCAGAAGAAGCAAGCTCAGAAAGTACTTCTACAGTTCACACACATAAAATACAGAAACTTCAGAAATATTTAACTTTGAATACATTCTCTTCAAATCATCTCAATTACTTGTCATTATAATTGTAACCCCTTATCTCTACAGCAGCAACCATTTCCCTTGGAAAAGGAAATTATGTTCGTTCATTGATGATGATGCTCTCCAAATAACGCATATAAAATTAGCCATGCTGTTTCCATAAACCTTTAACAAGTTGTTATCATAAAATTTAATTTAAAACTTCCTCCATAAAATAGCTGCTTACTGAATGCATAACATCCAACAGTTCCTTGAGAAAAATCAGCCCCCCTGACTACTTTCAAAGGTACTTAGTAGCCAAGACCTTCACAGTGAATTCGTATCCAGATTTGCTTACTACTCAGGAATCAAACTTCCTTTTATTGATCTTCCACAGAATTTCAGCTACCGTTTGCCAATACCAACCCTGTATTTCTGCACAACTGCATTAGCTCCAGATAATGGACATTTTTAATTTTTGTAAGGAAAGACCAGTGCTTACAGCAGCAGCATGAATGGAAAAGCAAAAAGGAAAACCATTTCTGAAAGTTAAATCCACTCGATATTATGCTCAGTCCAGAAAACTCTAGGTGACAAAAGCTGAGGTATAAATTAAGGCCAGTGTGTTCCATGAACATGATTGTTCTAGTGCTTCAGTTTGGGCTTTACTTTGGGCTTTTGTGTTCATTTTCTCGTTGGATATGATCTTCTGAAGATGACTGAGGAACTCACTGCCCTGTTTTATAGTTCTGTGCCTTTTCAGTGAAGGGCACACATGGAAAGAACGCATACTTGTTGTCTTTATAGCACATGGAGGCATGTTGTGCATATGAAGTTTCAGCTTTATGGAAGAAATAAAAGAGATAACCATGTTTAGCAAGCATGGTGCCACAGAGCAAAACAGCCTGAAAGTTCAGGATGGCCAAACTTACTGTGAACACAGAAGCAGCAATGTATAATACAGCTATGAGCAACCTGCTTAGCTTTGCTGAAGGTACAGAGAATTAAACATGAGGGATAAACCAAACTTAATCTACCTGAGGTATGTAACAGTACTATAGCTACAAGCTCATCCAAAATTTCTGATATTCACCTGATTTCAAGAAAAAAAATAATTTTGGTTTATAATGTCAACTTCAACCTTCTGCAACATTGTTGAAATATTTTGTGCAGATCCCTATACTTAAGATATATCTACTTCTGAAATGCATCCATAAATTTGGATTTGCATCGCTCTTATCCTGCTACTTTATTCCTTCCCCATAAATCCAGTCATTTCCTTGGAGATCAGAGCAAGTACAGCTTCAATGTTGAATTTTTTTCCAGTCCTGGGTATTCAACCTACTGTTAACTTACTGCTCTTTTAACTTCCTCCTGTTTCTCTTCCCTCTTTCCCTTCAACTCACTCACTATCCAACAGTGTTGCATAGTCTGAGTAAGAAAGTCTGGAATACAGCTAGTTTTCTACTGGCTTTCTTATCATTCCTTCTGCCCACCCAAATTTCACAATTGTACTATGTGTTTCTATAACTGTTCTCTCTGGAAACTTCCTTCCTGTACACAAGGCTTACTTTTTCCCAGGGAATGCTCCCAGTAATTAGATTATATCCTTTCCTGCTCTGCCCTGTCCAGCAAAGGACGTTCTGCTCATCTGGACAATGCACAAATTTGTGGCTCATTCCCACCATGAGTTCCAAGATGCCTTCCAAGAGGAGCAGAGCATACCGCATTAGTGGCACTCTCCACAGCACCAAGTTCCAGTGCTAGAACTGGGCCAAGTACCCTAACAGCTCTACCAAAAGCCTACAACTCTAGGCTGGAGGCCACCTGGACCTCAGAAAGCTCCCAAACAGGGAGCTCCATGGAGGTACTTGCTTAGAAGCCCTAACCTCATTTCATTTTAGGAAAGTCTTTCCTATAGAGTTGAAGCAAGACACATAGAGGTGCTAAAAAGTAAACCCATGTTTATGGTATAAACTTGCAAAAAGGGACTTCCTGGCTTAGGGCTAGTGCCATAGCTATTAACCACAAGTTTTGTACCTTTAGTTGTAGTTAAAAACATCGATGCAAAAGACTGCTTGCTTGATCTCAGATCCTTGGTTATACGCATTCATAATTGGCCTCTGGGCAGAAGAGAGGACAGCTGAAAGTTAAAATGAAATATCTCAAGCACTGATCTCTCAAAAATTATATTTGCTTAAGTTTCACTTTTGTCAGTATAGCTGCAGTATTACATTACTTATTTCTACCTCTTGCTGCAAGACCTTGTCTGTTTAGCTAGAACTCTGGTTTCAGTGTTCAGACCACAGAGGACAGATAAGTTGGTTGACAATTTTCTACTATCCAATTCTTAGGATGGCTCCACTGATACAAGTAGTAGGAGTCCTTAAGCAGCATGTCTCTTAGCAAGTATTCACAGTATACTGTGAGTTCACAGAGGCACAGACATACACCCAGGATAGTTTTCATCAAAACACAGACCAAGTTTGGAAAAAAAAAGGCTGGTGGTTCAAACATAAATGTACTGAATTTGTGGCTTAGTTTAATCTGCTATTCATTAGAAACTTTCTTAAAGCTTGAGGCATAGCAAACAGGTAGTTTCCACTCTGAACGTAACAGTGTAAAATATGTTAAGCACCAAGCCTAATTACTGATTTACTGTTTATTATTTTACAGTACTCCAAGTTACTTCAAGTTACAGTTCCAAGATCCCACACGATTTAGAAGTTTTACTGCTCTAGACTACTCATGGAAAAGTTCAGTCCATCACTGTGCATATGTTACACTCTCTGTGCAGATCAGAAGTAACATGTAAGAAAGATTAGAGGAACTGCCCAATCTTGGAGTCAACAATCTTAATGCTCTGTGGCAACACACTGCCCTCTGTTCTAGTACTTCAGGTAGCAGATGACAGCCAATATCATCCAACAAGGTATTTAAAGCCTAATAAGGACAAGTCCAAAGAGAATACTTTTTGAGAAACCAGCAGAAACAACTGGAATATACTGGAGGACCTAGGAAATGAACCGAGTTTATGAAAAATCTTTGTTAGCTTTGCAGGGGGGACAAGATAATGCCGAGATGAATCTCTTGAGATCCAAATTTTCAGATTACACATCTGTCTCCTAATTCACAGATATAAATGAAAGATTGCATTCACATATTTTGAAGACAATTCTTACTTTTTTAGAGGTAAGAAAACTAAGACCCATTTTATAGCATGGAAGTTAGGAAATATCAAATTACCTACTTGCCAGAATTATACAAACATCTACTTTAAACTTCAGTGTGCTAATCCAAGGTTCCAATCACTTTAGTAAGTTCTAAACATGCTTTATTAGCAGTACTGTACATTCTTACAGGTTTAAGCAGTAAAATGTCCACTGAGACAGTGGACAGCAGATTAGGCAGAGCAATAGCAGTTTAAGAGGCTCCTCACAGAGAGGACACTTCTGCGTCCTGTGCTTCCTCTTCATCTGCTTTTCAACCTATTTTAGTAATAAAGATTAAACATTTTAGAGTGACCCTCAGCTGCCTTTTTCATGGTATTTGTGATTGTTCATCACCTGATTTACCCAAGTCACTACATAACAAAAACAGGAAAACGATCTATTCAGGTTGTGTGCTTAGAACATGCAATGATTAAGAAATAAGGTTTTCACAGAGTAGAACACGAAAGAAGGATTTGAAAAGCATAAAGTATCTGCAAATGCAAAGGACCAGGTACGGAACCAAAACCCTTTGTAGTAGCAGGACCTGTAAAGAAAACAGGATGGTCTTTTAAGAGTAGGAGGAGACAGAAGGGTGAGCAAGAGAGAAGAAAAATTAGCAGCACTAATATTTCAGATAATACAGATGATTCAGATGATACAGATTACTCTGGAGAAGGGGAGGCTGAGGGGAGACCTCATCGCCCTCTACAGCTACCTGAAAGGAGGGTGCAGAGAGCTGGGGATGAGTCTCTTTAACCAAGTAACAAGCGATTAGGACAAGAAGGAATGGCCTCAAGCTGCCCCAGGGAAGTTTTAGACTGGATATTAGGAAGCATTTCTTTACAGAATGGGTTGCTTGGCATTGGAATGTGCTGCCCAGGGAGGTGGTGGATTCCCCATCCCTGGAGGGGTTTAAGACACACTTGACATAGCGCTGAGGGATCTGGTGTAGTTGGGAACTGTCATTGTGAGGTTAATGGTTGGACTGGATGATCTTCAAGGTCTTTTCCAACCTAGATGATTCTGTGATTCTGTGATGATCTTTTCATTTGAAAAATTACTTGTTTTCTGGTTTATATGAATAATTCAAAATATACATATTCATTTTAGTGGGGCAAATAAGGGTATAAAGCATCTCAGTACTTGAAGACTGGATATTTGCTATAAGTGCAAATCTAATCTAATCAATACAAAATATATGTGTGTCTGAGGACTCTTAAGTCTTTGTTTCTGTATTCTAGAAATCCAGGATTTCATAACAGATACCAAAATATTTACTGGCACAAAACAACACAAAGTAAATTAGATTCCATTGCCTAAAGAGGTATGGTGTATAGATAATTAATATTATGAAATTAATTGTATTAATCTTGTGAAATGCCTTTAATGTTGCTAGAACATTTCATCTTCAAATACATTCTGTACTACCATGTATGCAGAACAGCATCCTTTGTGATTTCCATGTAATATGACTAACATCATACCACAATATTCTCTCAGCCTTTACTGATCTGTAGCTCAAGCCAAAAGATTTTATCTTTGTATTTAATAGACTTCACCATATTTTTCTTTCATAAAATTCTCCAGTCACTTTTTGGATCAATGTAAACTTTTCACAAACACAACAGCTTCTGTCAGTTGTTGAGAAAATACCTCTTTTTGCTTCCTTGAACCTGCCATCTGCTATTATAATGTAATTCCTCCTAATTCTTGTACTGCAAGAGATACCAAAGAGCCATTCCCTATTTTGCCCCATTTCAGTCCACACCACTGAAATACTCCATGGAAACACATGGACTAAGAGCAGCTCTTACAGTATAATCCATGGTAAACAGAACTGAAATAAGAGTTAGGGTTGCAGTCTACATTTATACAACAGTCAAATGATGAAAGACAGGGAAGAATTGCTTAGTGTGATCTATCTAACAGTTTTATTGTAAAATAAGCATGAGCAGGCTGAATGGCAAATACCTTATAACAAGAAGGTGCATTAGATTCCTAAAGAGCTCTCATGGGACTGAACAGTAGAGGTTCATAAGTCTCCTGGCATGGCATGAATAATGTGCTCCACTAGCTACATCCACTTTCATCAGTGTCTATCATTTGGTTGACTCTACTATATTAAATTTAAGTGAACAGTAACAGGAAGAGTTCTCCAGTACAACATGAATGAAACTTCCTAGTATGTATCGTATTGTATTGTATTCTTTTTTGGACAGTCTCATCTGTAATCACATAACAGATTCATGGCTATTCATCCATTCATCCTCTATTAACACATTTGTCTTGCAATACTACCTGTGTGGTACTGCTATTTCAATTTTAAGGAGTTTTTTTAACCTCAAAGCAAATGTTTATTTAAATAATTTACTCCTGTCTAGCAAAAGTGCACACAAAAGTAGAGTCCCCTAAGTACCTTGTGTTTTATTATCAGAGCAAGCGTTTTCTCTGTATTAATAGCTAATAATAAGTATCCACACCGAACACTTAAGCAGAATGTCATTTCAGTTCTTCACAAATCCCTTCAATAGGACTGCCTGAAGATTAACTTTCTACACCATGGAGGCACAATAAAATTCCATCTTTCAAGGGACACATTCTTATTAAAGGAGGGGAGAAAACAGGGATGGGAACACAGTCTATGGTTATTGACTCTGCAGTTATTTAGAGAACAAGAGACCATTTATCTTATAGTACAACACTATTCTAATGCTGAGCAAATTGAAAGGTCATTATTGTGACAGAAGCATTACAAATTTAAAATATTTTATTTAAACGTTCAGCTATTTGACAGTTCAAGAGTGGAGCAGAAACATGAGGTGTTAGTTATGGGTGCATAAGCACTGTAGAGTAGCTAACATTTAAAACTTTTTTGTGCATGTGCGGAAATATAGAGAGCATGATTATCAGCAGTAAACCGCAAACATGTGCAGTTCTTAAAAATGCTTTTATCAACATTGTGGAATCACTTTAAAAGCTTTCCTGTAACTGTTTGGCTGGCCTTTCTTTCCCCTCCCCTTTCAGCTATACAAAGCAACAGTACAGAAGTGCAGAGATGAAATACAAGAGAAAAGGTGAGGGAAGAGCTAATGCAAAATTGCACTGGAATTTGAAGTTACACTTAAACTGAAAGGTTCCTCTCCATCCTCATGTTCCCACCAAATTTTTCTCAAGCACTAGTCAGTGCACTCACTACAAAATGAGGTATAATGCAATGCAGTCACCATTATGATTTGTCAGGGCTTAGATCCATAGCGTATGGGGCAAGCCCACTGAAATGTAACATTCGGTCAGGTGCAACAAGACTCACAGCAGTTCGTTGCTCCCCTTCTCTAATTCTAAATCAGCATGATTCGGTTTATCTTTTCTTATCAAGACACTGATGCTGATTATCCATAACCATTACAATTTCCAACACTTCTCTCCAGCTGGGCATGTTAAGGGCATGCAGAAGAAGTTAACACATTTCAGTAGTACTTCTGTGAAATGACTGTGTGATCTTTCACTCATCCTGTCAAGAAACATGCTGCCATTCTTGATGCTGACATTTCCAAGTTTATTTTTGGACAAGAAAAGGGGAGAAAAGCACCATTTTATACATGTTACAGCAACACAGCAAAGAACTTAAACACACTATCAAGAAGCGCCTCCAAATACTCATTTTTAGATACAGCAATGTAGTTCCCCGTAATGCAGTCAGTCCTCTTCACTGTATTGCTGATACCAGTGCTCATCAGGACAATCCTTAACGGTAACATATGGTCTAAAATACCACTAGCTAGAAAGCTAGTCATCCCTACTCCTTTATTCCAAGACATATGCTCCATTATTTCAGATATAAACACAGATACGTTCTCAGTTCTAAGAGCTGCTCACAGATTATTCTGAAAGAATTCTGAGAGAATTACTTGTGAGTTTTAGACCTAGGATACCTAAGAAACAGCAGAAAGCACAGAACAGACTTTCACAATGCTCTGCAGAAGCAGCACATCATACCAACTTCATCTGAGATCAGCTTCAACCAATCTCAGACACGGGGGCTGACTTAGGAGCTAGACAAACAGAACTGCAAACTAGATTTCACACTGTCCTAAATGATGCAGAAACAGATGACTCATTCCCTATCAAGTGAAACAGAGAATAAGTAGAGTTCCATAGAAAAATAGTCTCTGAACAGTCTGGTGCCAGCTCTGTAAGGACCAAAACACACCAAATTTCCATTAGAAACTTTCTTTGTAATCTTTTGTGCAATGGAACACAAGGCAAGTATTTCCCAAAACCATACGCATGATTACTTCAGAGAATGTTTCTTGCAACATATGACCTTTAGAATGTATTTTTCTCACACAGTAAGTCTGCCTTGTAGACATTTTAAGTATCACATTACAAAAAATTTAATTTCTGTTTCCAGCTCCCAGCATGACAGCATATATTTTTGACTATATTTTCAAATGTATTTTGGTGACCAAAGAAACAGATAGGCACTGCTGAAGGTCACTCAAAACACTTACCAGGTGCTTAATTGTTAGATAAAATTAACAGGTAATATGTATTTCATTTGCTTGAACATCATGTAGATTTTTTTAGGAGAGCCTTTTTTCCTCTTCAGCCACATAAACGCTTTGAAAAGCTGGCCCGGTGTCATGCAGCACTTCCCACTCCAGCTTGTGTAACTTCAGGAATATCTAGTTGCCTTCTCAGTCACATATTCCCCTGAGGTAATGGTTTTCAGTACAAAAAGACAGACCAATTCAAATTAATCAGATTCTCTCATCAGACACTAAAGATTTGAAGCAGGACTACCTAAATGTTAGTGAAGTCAAGGCAAATGTAGAGTACATCCCCAATTAAAACAAATAACGTTGTTCTTTTCAGTTGCCCTGGCACAATGACAATAAAAAAGCTCTACCAGAGCAAAATCATCAATAGCAAAATAAATACAGTTTTCAGTAACAGAGTTGACCAACAGTTCCCTGCAGTTCATCTCTGAAGCATAAAACCTCAAGACTCTGGATCATGTGCCTAAATACAGGATGGCAGGTTTCTTATCTTGCCTGGTAATTCTTCCTCCTAAAAATGTTTGTATAAGTCAAGAGAAAAAATAAAGGTAGTAAATATCCACAGAAAAGGGCATTTATCATAAGAGGTATGTCTTTGTGAAGTAAAGCTCTTCCTGGCCTCCCTAGAACTTTTCTGGAGCACATTATGTGCTGCAACATGTGCATTCCATAGGGGGGAAAAAAAAAAAAAAAAAAAAAAAGTGTTCACAAAACAGCTTGGGCAAAACAAGATTTCCCATTCTTCATATTCCTCTCCTTTCTGGTACAAGTGCTCCTTATTTTCAGAAGATTCAGCCTTGTAAAGCTGTTCCATGTGTCATTTCCATTCTTATTTGCTGATAATTTGATCTCTTCACAATGAAAGTATTTGCTGAAATAACACTTTTTTGTTGTTTGGTTTTTGTTTGTTTGGGTTTTTTTTCCTTGAAAGGATATCAAAACTGTAATTGCACCAAGATTTCAAAAGTAGGTATTTCCATGTTTAAGATTAATGCTAATATTGTTACTTGTTGTAATGAGAAATCTAAATTCAATCTACTGTCTGCATTGCAAATGTGCTTGAATGGGATTCTGCAAAGTACTGAGATCTCCACCTTGATATGAAAACTATTAAAACACAATGCTATCCACTGACAGAAAGTAAAAGTTATGTAGATGTGCTGGCTAGATAAAAGGCAGATTACTCAGCAGCCTGCATGGTCAGGCACTAATGAAAAATGTGTTAATAGGAGGAAGAGGAACAGTTTTGGGCTGCTTTTTGATAAATCTGAACTTTCAAAGCATCCCATTAGAGACTCAGCCTAATGACTGTTCATTTAATAGACACTATATAAAAGGTTATAGTAATGATACGATGTCTTCTCTGAAACTTCAGATATCTTTGATTGCCACGCAGTAATATAACCTTTACTCACAAGTAAAGGCTATGTTGTTGAACAGAGATAGCAAATAAGCCTTCAAAGGCAAAGAGCGTATTCCAAGCAGGCATAAAGCAATTCCACAGCTGTCCATACACCTTACAACCATGTTGTACTTTGCCACTGTCACTGTTACAACATAGTGCTATTTGAAGCCTTAGGACTGCTGGCTGAAGATATTAGTCACAAGGATGAAAAGGGATTATTTTTTCCCCTCTCATGCTGAATATTGTTCTAACAGACTTTTTTTTTTCTACCTTTAAATGCCAATTAGTTGCAATTTCTTGATAACAGAGCTAATTCAGGCAGCAGTCCTCTCCCCAAAAAGTTCATCTTTCAACTGAGAAGCCATGGAGCACAATACCCTGATAACCAATACACTTTCTTTTCCTTGACAGGATTGTCTTTTACTAGCAACAAAGGCAACGATAAACATAATTCTAACAGATATGTAGCCTACCACGAAAACCTCTAACTTTGGCAGGTTAGAAAAAACTAACCAGGTATCTTTATTTTTGCAAGTAACATACTTCATTTCATCACATGACTTTATTCTCCCACTGTCATGAAGGGAGACTCCTTGTAAGGCATCTAAAGGTACTGAAGAAATACCTTCCAGCTCAAGTTCTTTTTTCACTGTTGCTATCACAGGGGCCAAAGCTGACACTTCGCTTGCACTGCTGTCACACACCTGACAGTCTGTGTCTATGTTCATAAAAAGGAGATACTGGTTTCCATATTGGTTTTTTCTCTGCTCAGACCTCAGATCATCTGGAAATTCCCATACTATCAAGGTGAATCAAATAACTAATAACTATAATTTCAAATGCAGTCTGAAAGGGGCAAGTGGGAAAAATCTCTAGAGACCAGAGGAGATACTTTGATTTTGCATGAAGTACCAAATAGTTTTAGCAAGACAGAGGTAAACATGGTTGTTCTGCCTTATTCATTCAGCTTCCTTAAATTCTTTTTGGCAACATTCTAGGCAAGCTGTTATACTCATTACATAGTGGATTATAGATAAAAATTTACTTTTATGTCCATCAGGAAGGATCCTTCCTTCCTTCCTTCCTTCCTTCCTTCCTTCCTTCCTTCCTTCCTTCCTTCCTTCCTTCCTTCCTTCCTTGTCCTAGGTTTTTCAGTCCGGATATCATCTAGTTCAATTCTTTTTCTCTTTTATTCTCCTAGTGAAAGACAGTCTGCCATTCTGTTATATATATGTTTTTGTATATCTGTAACTATATATCTACATCTATAAATTTTCTTCTAAAATACACATTTTAAGAAACTTTATTTTGATTTGTATCTTCTATATTAAATGTACTTGGTACTTTTTATTGAAAACTGAAATTACCATATTTATCAATTCCCTATTTCAATTCATATATCCAATGGAAACATCAATAAATCAGATATAAAAGATCCTTCCCCCTGCTTTGCATGCATGTGCATCCACTTCCTGAAATCACATGGTATCGCTGCTAGTAACCTATCCTGTCAGATGTCTGAGAGAAATCTGAACTTCAGCAATGTGTCCTGAGTTTATTACTTGGCCCACCACCAATGATTCTTAAATTGACTGGTTATGTACATGCTTAAAGGCTCTTGTAGTGTCAAGTATGTTGCATTTGCATTTTTGTAACAGAAAGTATACCAATTCATTTAACTACATCAGACTACATTGGGATTTTTTTAAATTATGTTTTTTAAAAGATTACTATAAATGTCCACCTTAAATGTTAGTTCTATCAAATAACTGCCAACTTGAAGCCAGAAATTCACTACAAGGACGAACAGACATCTAAACGCCACTGTTAGTACAACAAATTATTTTCTAATATGTTCCAGGGTGCCCTGGAGAATTAAACACTGGCTTCATTTCTCAGATAGGATATGGTAGGATGAAGCCAGAGCCTTCCTCACAGCAGGAGTGCTGTTGTGGAGCTAGAGATGCAGGCAGAAAAGAATAACCATAAAACACTGTGAGAGGAATAAATTTATGAGATTTACGACACAGACCATCCCTTAATCAACAGGAAATAGGGACATATGCCTATGTTTGGAGACATGCAACAACACAGGATGATAGCATTCAGTTACCTAGAAGATTTTGCTTCTGGGTTACTGAGCTAGTAATTTTTTTTCTAGTAGAAGTGGTAAAACCCATTTACAGCAAAAAGAAAGCATTCAGGAGATAGGTATACTCATGTATCTAGGAATTTTCCTAGGAGTAGCATAACAGTTCTGTAACTGCTCTACACTGGTAGCAGCATAGGGAAAGAAAACAAACAGACAGAATATTATTGTGGGGGTTTATAAATTTATCTGGACCTAATTTACAGTCCTTGTGGGACAGTGGCTTTAGGTCTTTAAGGTTATCACAATAATAGTTTTAATCTTTTTCTAAAGGGCTACTATGAATTCAAAATTGTGCACTAATTGCAACAGCTGATATGACTTTTCTGTTTATCTGGATTCTAAAAATTTAAGCAAAATCTTTCCATCATCAAATTATACCACTGATGAGGTATGAGAAGAATTGAGATCTAACATATTTGAAAGTATCCCTATAAAATGTTCTCCAGATGAGGTAAAATGACTATTTCTGTTTGATAAAATTGACTCTTTAAAATATTATTCTAATGGATGAGATCCTGCATTAAAATGACATTTCAGCTTTTATGGTCAGGCATGAACAAGCTAAAGGAGATATACATTTTCTTAGCTAAATTGTGCTTGTCATAGAAGCATCAAAGAAAAAAACTCACACTGCTTTCTATAGATTCTTTTAATTCAAAACCCATCAATCAGTATTCCAGTTCAATGTCTAAGCAATGCAACCTTTATCTGATGAAGATAAGAAGTGGCAGTTGCAATTACAAAACTCTGCCACAGAATAAATACAATTAAGTTATAGATTACAGTTACAGATATTAATGCATAGCTCATGCAGGGAATTCAGATCCTGAAAAAATCTTTGAAGGGAAAATTTAGGCAGCCTTAATGGCAATAACAAAGCACTTAATCTGGGTTCAGGTTTTCAATCTACATTAAAGTTAGCCCCGGAGGAAGCGTGTCTCCGTGGATAACATAAAGGGTTATACTCACTAACTTGCTCTAACCAGTGGCTTATTTCATGACCTTGGCCAAACTATGTCATTCCCTAATTTTTTCTGATTTTACAAAGGGTAATGATTTTTACCTGCTTCCTTGAAGCCTGTGGATAAAGAGCACTGAATAAGTGCTCAGGAAAATTAAGAAGCAAAAAAATTCAGTATTGCATGTTTATTCTGAAAATCGGTCAGCTTTATCCATTGGCTATTATTTCTTTACAGCATAATTTTTCATAATGCAAACCACTTTAATAAGAGTTCTCATGGCAGTAGGATCCACTGGATTTTTTTTACTATCAAACTCAGAAGATGATCACGAGTGACATTCTGAAGTCTCTAAGAGCTAAGCTAAAGTCCTTAGAGAGGAGGAAGGCTTCTAATTAATGAAGTGTGTAACACCTGCATCCAACGTCATCAGCAAAAGCAGATGGAGTAAGAGAGATAAGAATGATTTAAGACAAGCAGTCATTGATTTAAGAAAAAAAAAATCCAATGGCAGAAAGCCAATTATTTAATTTCTAAAAGGGAGATTAAAAACATATTTTTGTGCATATTTGTTTAAATTGAAGGTAAACACAAAATGTGTCAAACTCTCATAACTACAAGCTATGTGTACATCCTCACCCGACCACAGCATTTGCAACCCATCCCTACTGTTCTGTCAACAACATGTCAGACATGTTCCTCTACTGAGATACAAATGAAGGAATTCTCCCTTCTCTTAGGTGTCAACAAAAAGTTTGCTCCTGCAGATTTCTGTTTTGTCATGATCAGCTAAGAACTGACATTAAACAATAAACGTTGAGCCAACAACCATATGTACAACTCCCTCTCTGTAGAGTTCAGACCTGAACAAGCAAGTGAGCAAAAGAGTCAGAAGCCAAAATTCTAATTAACTCCAGGACACTGAGGTAGGCTTGGTTATACTTAGTTGTGACTGACCTGGCAAGAACGTTTATAAGCTAGGGGATATTCAAGGTAGTTTAGTGACTTTAGATATTGGGGGAGGGCAACCATTAACAACTGGGCAATCAAATACTATTTGCTGAGCCCATTTTGCAAGTTAACACCTTCTGAGTCTCTCCTCTCCTGCTGTACACCTCTTCTACTGCTCATGCCCAGTAGCTGATGAGTATCCTCACCCAGCTGAATCCTCAAGGCTTACAAGCCATCTTACATACTGACAAGAAGCGGATTGCCTCCTTCCAACTTACTTTTAGTTGTCATAAAGTGACTACTTGTGTTTGTGCTGAACAGAGCCCCAAGCCTGGTGAGATAGCACCTCTGACAGTTTTTGCAGTAGCAGCCATCACTGAATACATTTCAAATGATTAATTTTCTTAAAAATAAACCTAGTGAGTGCACATGTGCTAACAAGTTAAAAATAATAATAGGTGTCTGTGACCGTGCTGCTTCTGTCTGAATCCTTCAGGGGAATTCAGTTGCTAAGAACAACTTACACAGCTTGCCATATTTCTATGTGTTAAACAACAATCAAATAACTATAGGCAAAAGTCCCAGCTGTCAAGTATGAGGAGTGTAGGGGCTGATCGGGGGAGTACAAGGCATTTTTCTCCTGTGTTATATATGCATATTAGATAATTTAAAAGGAAAATGAAATGAGGCAAGGACAGAGTGGGAACATGCTACCATCACTTCAAAATACCATGCCCAAAAGTTTAGAGAAAAAATTCTCTTTGACCAGTAGCTTTGTTCTTTATATAGTGCTCCTAACAGTGCCTCACAGCATAATCTTTCCCAAGGAGAACACACTAACAGCTCTGTCAGATAGCAAGAAGGCTGAACTTTGTTCAGCTACCCATATAGGATTTCTCTTCCAGGCAGGTCTCAGATACAGTGAGAAGAACTGGAGGCAAGTGTTAGAAGTAGCATCCATGACTGCTGACTCATTCCACAGAAACAACATTCGGGCCTCACTTCTCAATCTTGTCAGTCTAGACTCTTTTTATGAGAAATTTTGTTTCAAACTGCTACTAATTAACATTGATTTGTAGGACAGAGGCAAGAAAAGCCATCTTTGTTTCTTCATGAACAATGACTGAAAAAATTACTTAGGCTTTTAACAAAAGTCTGTTGATTTTTCATGGCTTTGCTTTATTTCCAAGGTCTTACTACTCAGCCATAAAACTTATTCCTGGGTTGAAACCAGACACACAAGCCATGAGCTCAGAGCTTTGTTTTTTAACATACATGCTGGAAAACCTGAAGACACCTCCCTCCCCATATTCCCAGGGTTCAATACATCCTATACATGGTATCCCTAGTGATTTTACTGGTGGTCTTGCAAGGAACGAATGCTGAGAATAAAATAATCATGACGATTAGGAGAGGGCATCTTTTCTTCATTTCCCCACATCTATACTTGTGGCATAGGAAGGAAATATTGTTTTGCCATTTTGAGTGTTTTTCTCTATGTATGTAGTACGTCAACAATAAACGCAGCGCAAATAGAATAGTTTCTAAGATGTGAAGTGGATAATAAGTCACATTTTAAAGCTGAAATCTGATGAGAGGCAGATCAGTAAAATTAGCACGGCACAAACCCAAGAGAATCTTGAGTATACAGTGGGTCAGTGATCTGCAGATTTAGGATTATCCACACAGGGCCTTAAAAAAATTGTTAACAGCATCTGTACTGTCTCTTGGCTCCATATGATTTAGGCAGGCACTTGAATGTAGTAGAGGTTTTATTGTCTATGAAGATATTGATTCGTAAATGAAAATTCTCTCTGTGGACCTTAACACAATGCTCTTTAAAAGCTCATGAAGCATTACAGAACTCTGTCAAGTCAATATTCCATGTTTTATTAATTACCTACTTAGCCAGTTCTTTGATTGGTTAAATTTAGTGTCTGTAAACCTCCTAGCTGCATATTTACCTGTAAAGTCTCAAAAGAGCTATTTCAGGCTGATGGATAAACACATGCTTAGAGAATTCCTAATAGGAAGTTTACATAACACACAGAATTTTTAAAAAGTTATTTAAACAAATAATAAGGGATAGGTATTAACAAAACATCATTGTGAAAACCTGTACAATCATATGTGTATGCTGTTAATTAATTATGGCCTTATATATAAAGGATGTTCTCATCTCATAATTAATTTTCTCTGAATGTCCCTAGCTCTGCATCTACAGTAATAGAACTGTCTATCTCTTTATTAGTTCTTAATGATTGTTAATTGTTGATCAACACATGATACAGTTTCAGTCAGTTCCACTTCTTACCCAAATGTCAGTTATATAGGAAGTATACTCCTTCAGAACGAAAATCAATGGGCATATAAAATGTCTCACCATGAGCTTCTAGCATATGTTCTGATTTTAGAAGGTAATTGTAGACATTGTCTGATTCATTCTTCATAAATCCACCACTAGGTATTTGGAGAAATAAGGTAAAACACTGAGTACCTGCTTATAAATTGGACATCAATCTTTCAGTACACTGAAGGAGAGAACAACTTCCAGTTGGAAAAACAGTGTGATAATGCACATAAAGATTATTCTGCATGTGCACAAGTGAACTGATGTTGCTTACACAGCTGATTTTGAGTGGTTGTGACTGGTTGACTTGGGAACAATACCCTTTTCTTTTTCTTGTTTTTATAGAATCTTTTAGTATACACATAAAATGTATAAATAATAATAACAACATATTTATTAATGTTGATGCAATGTGGAGGTTAAGAAAGAAAGTATACAAAGATATGTAACATCAAACCTATTGCGTAAGTATTTCATAATATCACTACAGAACAATGTTCTAAGCACAAAGATTTTCAAATTTCTCTTTCAACAAAACATCATTCATAGTGTTTCATCTAGAAACTCTGATAGTGGAAGTAAATACATAATTAGATGTCTTCAGCCCAATAAATTGTGCTTGAAATTAGGCATATGTTTTAGAAAGCCACCCTCTGTCTATTTAAAGATTTCAAAAAGTGATTACCAATTTCCCTGGGTAAACTGGTCTATAGACAAATTATACGCTGCAGATATCTTTCTGTGTGCATTCACATAGGAATTCACCTAACTTCAGTTTTCAGTCACTGCAGTTCCTTGAGCCTTTGCCTGACATCTGACTGAAAACCCTCTTAATATCTCCTGTAGGTATAGATCAAGATATTTCTTTTGCTTCTTTTAAAATAGCTCCTTAAGTATCATGCAAAGGCATTTTAAGAATTTGGCTTCCAAAAACTCTCTACTTTTTTTATTTTTTTCTTTTTTAATCCCTGTATAATTTTTCAGTATTTGTGGAATTTTACATTGTTTTTACAAAGTGAAAGCATACAGAAGACATCATAAGATCAGTAACTCTTCAATGTACTTATTTCTGAGTCAGAGTTCTAAACCTTAATAAAAAAGACAAGCAAGGAGTTTTGGACTCCTGATCAATTATTTTATCTGTAGAGCCATATGTAAGTTATACTGACTAATTAAAACCAAAGAATTTAAAACCTAAACTTATATTAATATGCTTTTAGTGCTTACTTTGTTTACTTTAAATTCTGATAAAGTTCTACTGCACTTCCAAATTCTCCTTTCAGACGCATTCTGAATATGCTTATTTGCACAGCTGAAATCTGTGCTCATCCCCACAACAATGTAATGCTGCTGGATGAAAAATACCTTTCTAACACAAACTGCTACGTTTCAGAGTAATTAAAAAAAACATGACATTTGATAAAATTTCTGTTAAATGAAAAGATAAATTTGGAAATGCAGTCAGTGTAAGTGCAGCTATTGGTATACAGATATTTTGAAAATCAAGGGAAAACAAAAAATATTTTCAAAATTCCCTTTTTCATCCTGCCTTGCATTTGCACATTCAAGACTTCCATCAGTTTTAAATGGGAGTTCTGGGTGAGTCAGGTCTGTAAGATTGGTTCTTCGTAGGGAAATGTGACACATAGAAAGGAACAAAAAAGATAATTCACCTGGGAAACTTTAACTGGGTGGCACACTTTGCCACTGTGTTCAATATATTCCAAAGGTATCCCATAATAGCTAGTAGTTCTTTACAAAGGTCACTGTAAAATCATATCCTGTGTTACTACATATTTCAGAACGTGTTCCTTGTCTGCCAGCTGTTCAACTGAACTTTGTTAACGAAGGCAAAGTTTTCTAGGGTTATCACTCTGGCCCTTAAACTGTATTATCTAGAAAACCATAAACCTCATAAAAAAAAAAGATATGAAAAGGTGTATAAAACATTCTCTTAGCAGATCCTGTTTCCAGCCTCACTTTTGATCTGAAGTTGGATTTAAGCTCTTGCCACCATGCCTGCTGATTACAATGGGACATGGGAAATGGAAACCAATGAAAACTTTGAAGGCTACATGGTTGCCTTAGGTAAATGAAAAAAAAATATTAACTATATAGAGATAAAATGTTTCAATTATAAGTAAAATCCTTCTAAAAATTATTTAGACTATTTCTGTAATGTGCATTGTGGCATAAGGGTTTCTGCCAGTCACATTCAAAATCAAGTAACTGTATTTATAATTACAATGATCTAAGTATATAAGAGATTTGTAGCCAAAGATACTAGTCTTTATTTAGATAAAAGAAAAAACAGATACAGATGGGAGAAAGGAAAAAAAAAAAAACAAAACCAAAACAAACAGGCTTTCAGATACAGATCTTTTTTCTTCCTGGTATATACTTACTGTAACAGTCAAGCTACAACCTGACTGGCTCTGTTAAAAGGGGAATAGATATTCTACATCACTAAAGGAACAGTGGTGTTTAGGATTTAATTAGTGCCTTGGACTAGTAGAAGTTCTATGTACCAGCTGCATGGTAAAGGCCTTTAAAAGCATTCGAAGATAAATGGGCAGATATTTCTGTAAATTGTGGGACTCATCCTTACACAGCAAGGAGATTTAGGTCACAGAAGTTCTTAAACATGGTTAACTAAGTTTAATTTCATTTGGCTATGACCATCATCGATGACAAGATATATGTACATGCAGAAAGAGATTTTGTGCTCTTTAGGCAACTTTCATTTACTACTTTGTTAGCCTCTTTATCATCAGAAGCCTGACAGCTACAGTTTGTATATCCATTGTATAGGATATTAAGCATAGTCTCTCTAGATGCTCAAATAGCAAAACACTGTTAGCTGAATGCCAGGAATATCGTTGTCGGTTCATATTAAGATCAAGTTTATGTTGTTTGTAGATTTATTTTTCCCCACACTGACAGACTCAATTTTTGTAATGACTAGAGATAATTTTATGAGAGAACTGCCTTCTTCTCCTGCACCTATTACTTTCAGTGTAAATTGCCTTTCAAGTATTTTAGTTCTCATAAAGGCATAAACTTTTTTGCTCCAGGTCATTATGATTATGCAAGTAGTGTGCAGGAAATTCTTCCTCTACTTAGTTTAGCAGAGATGTAGATCTTTAATTTGCTGAAAAGAAGAAATAATAGAAGACATCAACATTTCTCAAGAATTTCTTCAGTACACTCTGGATTATCATTGAAAGTACAGTTATCACCCTTCCACCACTGCAGTAATGTAGCTGCATTTCAAAAACATCAAAAAATATGGGAGTTAGATTTACAGATGCATGAAAAGTGTAATCTTTATAATCGGGAATCTTCTCCCAGCTATACATCACCAATGAAGGACATAAAGGACCATTGCTTCCTTACCACACATGGTGTCTGTAAATCTAATACAAGAAAAGTAGTCATTAGAGTTGGTTAATTTAACCTAGATTGGAGGAATCTGTCTGGCTCTGCATCATAAAGTAGCATGTGGCAAAAATGAAACCTGTATTTTATTCTTATGCTTAAAATTGATAGCCCTCAGGGGCCCAACTGCGTCTATCCACTTCTCATTCCCAGATGTCTCATTGTTTTTTATCTAGTGGTCATTGATTTCTATCTTCCGTTCAGCATTTGCTCTTCTTATTTCTCTCCCTTTCTACAGCAGCTGACACCACTGTAAGAGTGATGCTGATAAACAGGAGCTTTCTCAGGTCAAAGTACCTGCCTTGCACTGTTCATCAGAAGTTGGGATCAGATTGTGGCTTCTTGTGCTTTGTTCAAAAGGTCGAGACAAGTTAATGGAGATCTAAAGAACTTGTTCGCTCGGATTCCAAAATATTTACTTGTAAAGATGTAGATTATAAAAATAATTCAGTGGTTCAAAATCAATGAGTACACTGCATAGCCATCTTCCACAAGCTAAGAAAATGTATTTGTTAGGAAGAAGAGTCTAACACATGGAAGGTAATCAGGTAATTAAATCTAACAATTTTCAAGTAATTCTCAGTGTCTCGATGTCTACACTAGTGACTGACTTAGGAATGACTACCACAAAATCATTAACTGAGATGAAAAATTTGATGCTTTAACTGACATTCTACCAGTTTTACTCTCATTAAAGAATCTTAACCCTAATTTATCTGCTCAGATTGAAAGAGAAGAAATACACATAAACACATAAATCTCATTATTCAACAACAACTGAAAATAGTTATCATTTCCTCAAATCCTCAACTCTTTTAAGAGAGAAAGTTATGTTTCACTATTCATAGTCCTTAGCCTTTGCATTGATGGAGAAAAGCTCAATAACCTTAGGAAAGCCTGTAAGTACTATATACACATACACCCATGAGGCACAAAAAATTGTTAAAAGATACAAATGGTTATGCTAATATAATGAATTTCAGGAGAAAGATACTGACTAACTGAAGTGATTTGAGTGCTGGGGTTTGACAGTTATGCATAAAGAATAATTACTACTTTACATGCAACTGAAATGTGATTTCAGCATTAAATATGCAAGTGAGCCTTGGGGCCTGTTGGTCTGGATGATACTTAAGTCAGCTCCTAGGTGTCACGAATTGATTATTCTAGGCCGTCTTCACCTACCTAAGGCTTCTCTTACTGCCTGCCTCAGGTTCTGATCTCACCTACAATTCTTGGCTCTCACCCAATTCTCTTTACTTTGGCTCTGCTTCAGTCCTGTTTCAGCCCTTTGCTCCAAGACCTGACCTACTTTGATGGGGTGTTACTTTAACCACTGGCCATGATGGTCATCCTGCTCTAGTTCTGCCTTGCTTTGTAGTGATAAATTATATCGTATTTGATAACTTACTTTTGATTTTTTTATATATATAAATATCTCTTTTATTTTTTAGGTTTATTCCTTCCTTATTTTTTTTTTTAGGATGTAAATTAGACACTTGTGGCGCACATAATTCTTTTCCAAAAGGATTTGTAATTATGGTGATAACTTTTCATTTGGTTGTAGTGGCCATCTCATTATTGTTCCTTTCTTCCTTTCCATGGTATCACGGATGAGATTGTTGTATTGTTTATTTCAGCTGAGCTACAACATTTCACTTGTGTTTGTCTTAAAATTCAGGAAAAATGTCAGGGGAAGGGATACTAGCTGCTAAAAAGATGCATTTCTTTGAATTTTAATTTACCCACCATAGAATTTAAACTGTAACTGTAATTCAGTAAGAATTTTGTGTCTGTCATAATACAAATGTTAATCATATTAGCTTTAAACTAAAGTTTAATTATTGTCATCCTTATAGTCTGATCCCTTTATAAGAAGTAATGTCTTTTTCCAGTTTTATTCTTTTTGTACCATAAATGCTAGCATGAGCTGGTCTACAGCAGTTCCTCATTGCATGTCAGTGGCATCCTTAGAACCATTTCAGTCAGTGGATAAATTATGACTTTGTTATTATTAAATCAAGGGAATTTTTGATCCATTTCTGATCTTTTATATCCCAGTGGAAACTGGGAGGAAAATGGATGGATTCAGCCTACAGTAGGGTCTGAACTACAGACATCCAATACTGGGAAGCCTGCTTAAAAAAAAATATACTAACAGTTCATGAGAATAAAAGAACTTGACGCACTTAATAGCCTGAAACAAAACAAGAGAAAGAATGTGTTAGAATAAGGAATGCAATATATATTTTTCCTGGGAAACACATTGCCTACTCTGGGCAAACTCTACTGGAGAGGTACTCACCAAACTTTCTGGTAAGATTTTGAAACAATTTTCCCAGTAAGAATACCCACAACTTGTTGGGATGAAGGAGCTATTTGCACCAGTTGTCTGGATCTGGATCTGGCCCTTCATATGTACATCATGATTTTTGTGTATATATACTATAAGTTATACTAATTAAAAACTGTCAATGAATTAGCAAAAAAAACCTCAACGCCATAAACAATGCAAAGATACATATGGCTATAGGTAATGCTCGGAATGGAAAGAAATCACATGGAAAAGGTGAAAAGATATTCTTCTGTTTCTCAAAATTTTCCATATGGTTGATATTTTATGTATTAAAGTGCCCAGGTTCAAAGCACACTGAGGCTTTGTTTTTTTTAAAATTCATCCATCCTTTTAATTAATGCATACCCATTTCTATACTTTAATTAAAGAATAGTTTTGCCCTTTAAGTCAGAAACTTTGATTTTATCATAAACATGTTACAAAGTATTTTAATCTGCTATAATAGAACAATATATCATTTTTATTGCTTGTATTGTTCAAAATGCAGTTATGAAAACCATGCTTTAATAAAACCTCCCCTGGTTTTTCTCCAGGAGCTACAAGACTAATATATTAGTCAGAAATAGCATTTCTTTAGAAGTCTAGACATTTTTTTTCCTTAGAGAGAACTAAATTTTATTTTACCTGTCTATAATTCAGACCAAGAGATACCTTTAATCCACCACAGCAGATAAAATATACCCAAGAAGTCTTGAATATAAATACTGAACAAGAACATTATTCCCCACGTTAAAAAGTCACCATTTTTTTTCAAGCCAATCCTCTTCCTCAACTCGATTAGTACTTTGCAAGTAGTATAATGAATCTACCAAAAGAAAAAGGGCTCCATTATTATGTGGCATTGCTGAGCTGACAATGATTAACTCACATGCAAAACCACTAAAGGATGGCTAACAAACCAAAACCATTTTTCAATCTCTTGCAGAAGCATGTGAGATTATTTCATTTGCATATAGCACCATAATAAGATTCACTGCCAGCTGGTCAGAAATATTTATTGCAGATGGTAATGCAGCTGGCATTAGGTGGATTGTCTGGGGCAAACTGTCAGCATGGTAATATATATTCCTCTTTTGGTAACTTTCAATGCATTCAGTTGCAAACAGTTGTTTACATTATAATGTTAGTCTTCATCACGAACAAAATAAGGATGTTAAGGAGATCAGTACTGCATAAAATGTTGACAGAATATTAAACAGGAACTGTCGAATGCTGTAGTTTGACACTTTTTTGACTTTTGACTTTGAATGTGTCTCCCTTTAACATCTAAACTACAATTTATTTCTGTGTCTGCTGTCTAGCGATAATGAATGTCAGGCTTTTATTTGATTGTTTCTTTTGTATTCATTAGTATCATTTTCATTTTAAAATTAATTAATTAACCTCTTGTATACTCCCACAGACTATAAGTTCATCATAAAAGTAACATGCCAAAATCTCCTTGATTACTTACCCATTCTAACACGCTTATTTTATGAAAGGGCGTATTATTCTTAGATCCTTCTTTTGGAGGTGGCCAACATTTATAACCCTGCAGGACACCTCACATGCCTAAGAGCTACATGATTTACACTGCATGCTTAGAAAAGGGAATGGCTCCCAGGCATAAGATGGTAATAGCACTCCTGGCATCCCACAGCTTCATGTGTGAGTGAGGCCAAAAAGTCTTAATAGCCCCTGTTGTTTCACATTCTCTGAGAAAACTGGAGATTCGGGTGATTTAACGTGCCAGCATCTATTCACTACTGGTTGTATGTTGTAGCTTTGTTCACAGCATTCCTACAGGTGTCCTGTTAATAAATAAATTTGTAATCCATGGATGATCCTCAAATTGAAAGTCTATTTGCAAACAAACACAAGATTATTTTTATTAGAAATTATCTTTTTCTCTGCAAAATGTTGCAGGTAAAAGCATCATTTGTGGAGCTTTTTTAAAAATTATGTGTAAATATAAGTGCTGTGGGTTTTTATTTTTGGTAACAAATACTGGAATTTTCATTGTGATATTCTCTGTTCTTTTTTTTGGCAGATATTGATTTTGCAACTCGTAAGATTGCAAAACACTTGAAACAAACAAAGGAGATTATTCAAGATGGAGATAATTTTAAAACAAAAACAATCAGTACTTTAAGAAACTATGAACTGAATTACACTGTAGGAGTGGAGTTTGAAGAACATACCAAAGGACTGGATAACCGAGTGGTAAAGGTAAAACTTTGGTACCTGATATCTGTTTACACTACAGTCAGCACCAGGAGTGAGCAGTACCAAAAATCAGCTGAATACATGAAAAAAAAACCCAAACCAATATTTTACAGACATCAGAGGATTTTTATAAAGCAGAAATAATTTGCATCTTGAGACAGTTTTCTTTCCTGCTCCCAGAATTTATTATAAATGCAAATCAGGATGGTTACTCAGATACGTGAGAACAATCATTAATTACAAGTTTTTCTAGTAGAGGATTTTTCCAGCTGTGATATACCTTTATGTATTTAGAAAGTAGCTAAACTGTATTTTGACCTATGTATCTTTCTTAATGAAACTGTAAATTCATCCCTTTGAATTTAGGACTTTCTCTGTGTCAATATAAATTTTCAGTTTTGAATGGATAGGTTCACACAGTATTTTTAATCTGAGCCTGTTGACCTTTTAACAGTTGGACAATGTTAAAAATAAACCTGAATTCAGCTATTAAGTTTAAAGGAGCTTTGGGAAGAGACAAGAAAAAATGTAAGCCAAAGCTACCACTGATGTAGGTGTCAGCCCTATTGGTAGTGTAGACAGGCAAGGAGGCCCAGCAGTGAATGCTTTAATATTTTTAGGATTACAGGAGCAACTTGAGCTCAAAATTGCCCTAGGAAACTGTGGGCATATGTTCAGACACCTTTCAGTGAGATAAGTGGACAAGTAACGTTTGGATCAAGGACCATGTTGGACAGAGTCAACTAGTAAGTCTGTTCCTGTGAGGCATTCAAACAAGACTATCAGTGAGGAAAAGAATACGTACAAGCACCAATTAAATTCACTTACTGAATGCAGCTTCATGTTTCTGCATCAATACTGCTTCTGTTTTACTCTCTTCTAACTCCTAAAATACTTAAGCAAGATTTTCAAGGGCAGAAAGGCCAGTAGATCTTAAATTTCTATTGACTGTCCACTTCAGAGTCCTGCCAATCTTGCATCATCTGCCTTTGTCATAATTCACTGAATCTACCCGTATCAACTCTTCTGCCAATTACCACAGTTTTATTCTTCCACTCAGTTCTCAGCTCTCTTGCTCTTCTCCAAACATATGCTGTTTTTTCCATCAGTATCTTCTCAATAAACAAGGTTTCAGAACTTGTTGCCAAACTCTGAGAAGCTGAGATCAAAGCTCACTGTCAACAAGACCTGTTTTGTTTTGGCAAATGCCACAGGAAATTGGCAGCATAAAGGACATGTTTACATTTGAACTCACATCATCCTTCACTGCAGTGGCACAAATTTAACAGAAGACATTGTTGATTCGCTGTGGATCACTTTTCATTCTCAAACCACTTCGTGCAGTGCAATTCCTGTGACTTCTTCCAAATTATTTCTCACCCACAGCACTGCAAGCCATCAAATAATGATGTGTTTCTTTTTTTTTTTTTTCCCAGTATCCTGAATATCCCTATCTCTAAATATTCCTCCTATCACTTTCCTCAGTGTGCACATATTCCTGCGACAGTTTATGCTTTAAAACATTGCTCCCACAGCTCTTTAGATTAGTTGAAAACATTACTGAGGATCTGAGGACTCGGCTGCATCACTCCTTAAATCCACAGACTAATGCTCCTCTAGTGCTCTTCACCACTATCAAAGCCTTTGTGTGCAAAATCATTTCACTTGCAGACTCTCCTCTTTATTATCAATTATTTGGAAGGAAGGAAACACAGCTTGTACAATTATAACCCTACCTGGTTTAATAATTTTTGCCTAATATTATTTTCTAAACAAATTATTTGTTTCTAACAAGATAAGAAGGGAAAAGGAAGCAAGTCATGGCATTGTTCTCTGGACTGCTCCAAAAGAATGGTCATTTTGTTAACAAAACAATGCCTCAAATGCATTAAAGTTAGATGAAGGTAATAAAACTGCTAGGCAACATTTAAATGTAAAGAGGGCATGGATAATTTAAAGAGCATGTAGCTTAAAAATTCTGTAAATAAAAAAGAAGTTAACTGAAATGGAATGAGTTTTGTCTTGTTATTAATAGAAAGCTCCCTCATAAGAGAAATAAATCATCCAGTGCTGAACTACAGAATGAATTAAGCTCCCAATACTCTTGGAGGTTTTTAATAACTGAACTTCCACTGACTGTAACTGGTCTCTGATGAAGATTTGCCTGTGATACATGGTTCAATGTCTCCCTAAAGTACAATGGTTCAAATCTAGAACAATTCAAAATTGCTTTGAATGTACTCGAGCATATCTGAGTAGAGAATGTAGCCTATATTCCTTACAGCTACTGTCATCCTGCTCCTGGACAAAAACCAGCATACCCAATACCCTGTTTATTAGTGATAGACAGGATCACACCAAATCATTAAATGGTTGGGGATGGAAGGGACCTCTTGAGATCACCTGGTTCAAACGTTCTGCTCAAGCAGGGTCAGCTAGAGCACACTGTCCAGCTTGTGATCATATCTCTTCAAAGGTCTCTTGTGAAAATGCATGAAAATACATAAATACAGTTATTGTATGAGATTATATTAATGTATACTTCCTCTTGTTATTTTATGCAGAACTAAGGAAGATGTTAGCATGGCACTAGTTGGCATAAGCCCCCAGGTCTTCACTCATGAAACCATAATCTATTTATTAATGGCTTAAAAGCAAGAAAAAAACAATACCACTTGCATACATTGCATGAGTACCTGTTAATTCACTCAGCAATTCACTAGTTAGCATGAACACTTCATATTTGTACATGTGAAGAAATACATAGAAATGACAACAAAGCCTTGTAAAAGCTTCACATCAAAACCTTGTTGTCATCTTGAATGTTTTTTTGTTGAATGGCTGGTTTGGGTTTTTTTAGGAGGAAGACTGGGAATGGTAGGAAGCAACTCTAACTGTGTCTTCTTGTTGTTTGATTGAGCTTATTTTCATGTATTTCTCATTAACATATCTGAGTTAATTATCTGATTCATGCAGACAATAGTGAACTGGGATGGTGACAAACTGGTATGCGTTCAGAAGGGTGAAAAGAAAAACAGGGGCTGGAAGCACTGGATTGAAGGAGATCTGCTGCATCTGGTAAGGGCTTCTATACAGATACCTAGCTCCTAACTGAGACAGCAACAAAGTACAGTTTTCCATTTCAAAGGGTTTGTTACTTGTTCTCGTTAGAATGGTCTTTATGTAGACAGCTCTGATCTCTGAACTGTAAGGAAATCCCCCTCTGCTACAATTTAGGAATGCTGAATTTCTTTCCTCCTGCTCCCAATTAAGTCATAACCCTGCAGTGGTTTTTTTTGCTCCAGTCCACTGCCCTCCAGCTATTAACCCTTCTCGTTACATTGCGCCTCTAACATCATCTTGTCCTTGTATAATCAGTGGGAGACAAAAAAACCCCAAAACCAAAACTGTATGAGACAGGTTGCAGGAAAAATACTAATTTTTGTTCTGAAAGAAGCACTATGAAATTTTAGCATATTAAGCTGTAATACAGATCAGATACCTCTGGATACTCAAGAGGATCCTGCAAACAACCTACACTGCAATTACTTTGTGCTAGTACAATAAAATAGTCAAAAAATTCATACATCTGAGTTAGTAAGCTGGAGCCCAAATATAAATGGCACGAGTCCAAGAAAGGCCAAGAAGAGCTTGTGAAGGAAATAAACAGCCAGTGAAGTCCAGAATAATAGATACATAATTATAATGATTCCAGAGTTTCTTGGGAGAGTAGGTGGGTGCAGAAAAATTATGGAGGAGAGTTCATTGTTCTGTTTCATGATTTTCATTTAGGTATCTACCCCTTCACAAGTTTACCCTACAGGTAGTTGGTATGGCCACAACATTGCCTCAAGTCTGGATGCTTGAAAGCTCAAGGCAATGAATTAAAAAACCATCTGCTGCCTAACTGAAAGACAACTGTTCAGTACACTTTTTCGACTCTGATTTAACACATATTCAAAAACTGACCTAACAATGGTTCTACATGCTGGCACCAGAATTCAGACTAGGACTGGTGGAAGCAGAGAAACCAGGGAGATTCTTACAGCAGTCTTCAGAAACTCTATTGCAGGTTTGGCCAGCTGCTGGCCAAAAAGCCTCTTAAAAAGCTCACTTCAAAATCTAATTTGGCACAGGAATGCTGGCTAATTGGAAGACTAACTAAACTAACTGCATTGCAATGTGCAGGTGTGACAACCTTTAAGAGGTCAGCTGCAACACTGGGCAAAAAAGGTGTATTGCTCTGGCCCCTGAAAAATGGCTGGGCACATCTCTGAAGCAAATGTCCTCATCTTTTTAAAGCATCCTGCTTTTTTTTTTTATTATTTCCTTGTTTCATTGCTTCTCATGAATTATGAGGTAATATGTGAATTATAAACTATTACAGTATGTTGATTTAATAACAGAGTATGAAAAAGCCTTGCATTAAAGAGCAATTTTAATGCATTTTTCATGTTTATTCTTCTTAGAGTTCAATTCAAGTGTCAAAATCTAATTACTGCAACATGTGGTGTGTGCCTGCTGATTGGTTGCATATAATACACTATTCTTTTTGTTCTCTTTTTCATAAAAATATCTTTTTAATGCAGAGGTTCAGTTGTAGTAATTTGTGGTGGGGTCTGCTGTGTATGCAAAGTACAACTTGTACCACTACATGCTTACTAATTGTTTTAATACTGTAGGAACTGACGTGTGAAGACCAGGTGTGCCATCAGATATTTAAGAAGAAAAACTAAAAGTGACCAGAAAGCCACTCAGATCTTTATCGCACTATTATGCTGTTAGGTTTTGTCTAAAAAGAAGAACCAAGCCAGATCTGCAATAATTCTTTGATACTGCTATGTGAATGCATTTTGTGCCTGTTTATGGAAACAAACACGTTTTATAGAAATAACATGTTACAAACATCATAAATTCCTTTGCCTTTCAGTCTGGAGTTAAGTAAAAGTAATTGTCTTTCAAATAGCGCTTTCAACATCTTTGTAATAATTTCCAGAGGAATGTCCTTTAGCAACAAGGCTGAAAATTAGCAGTCATAATTATCTCAACCACAGTATATCTCTCCACAGAGCTGTAATGTCATAATATATTTGCATGACTGAGTAAAATTGGACATTCATTTGACTGTTTCTATTTAATTTTGTCCTGGATCACTAAGTCCACAGTCTCAGGCAACAGAATGGCTCACTGAACACGATACATGGCCTTTCACATCTAGGTTATTCATTTGAATTTGACCCAGGTCTATAGCTGCTAGTAGTTATCACCTGATAAATGTCTCATGGCTGTAGCTCCTTAATATGGTCCTAACGTGGCTCAGCGACAACGCTGCTAACCTGCAGTTAGAAATGGCATCCTACTAATAATCACAGTGGAGAAGTCCACCATCTGATGCCATCTCTGCATTCAAGAGTTGCTCCATGATATGAAAACTAAGGCATACTTATGGCAATAAGAGGAAAACTGCAGAGTATGCACAGACAGCATGTACCCTGTGCATAAAGAGTACCCAGCATGCTGCAATCTTCACCATGTCAGAGGCTTTAGAAAAAACAAAACAAAACATTTCCATACAACCTTTCTCAGTTTTATTTAGGGTTTCTCAAAAGAATTCACATCCTCTGCTACAGGCAAGTTTAAGTTAACCATGGATGGTGAGCACTACTTCAGTACATGGAAACCAAAATTATTCAACAAAATGTGTGCACATCTTCTGCAGAACTGAAGAAAGGCTTGTATACCCAAAAGCTCATTTGTTTTCCCCCAACTATATGAATTATTGTAATAAAATATACTGTCTTTCCTACAACATTGCCTTGCAGACATTTAAGCTTTCACATCAACTTTATCACCATTTCAATTCCCTCTTGTCCATAGGCCTCCATCTTCTGTTTAGTATGGGAGGAGTGGAAATTCACTAAACGGATCAGTGGTAGGGAATAGAGAAACGATGTGGAAAAAAACTTTGCAGAAATGGAGGAACACATGCTTTCTCCCCCTCCCCACCTGCTGCTTAGCCTACTCACTGTGAATAGCTCAGGACAGGAAAGGAGTGAGACAGTCTCCCAGCTGAAAACAAGGTTACATCTGCAAAACCCCAAATCTGATTAATATGTCACTAATACTTACCTGGCCATGGGCATATAAGTGCGGATGTAGGATTTTTATGAATTGGACTTTGCTTCTCCTGATAAAGTTTGACCTGGTATCAAACTTCATGTGTACGTCAACTGAACAACGCTCTAATGTTAGTTTGCATAGAAGAAACTGCACTTGGAGTTGGTAAACTCCTTATTTTTAATTATTCAGCCCTGACCTGCACTTTCCAGTAGAAACATATTTAATTCCTATTTCTAAGTCTGTGCTAGTTACTAGGCTAAGAAGTACCACAGTTCATTAAGCTTTCAAAATGTTATCAGAACTAAGTAATCACTAGGAAATAAAATGTGCGTGTTTTAATCAGTGACATTTCTCATAGTTGGTTCTTGCCAGGCGTATGCCTGCTCAATGCAGGGTTTCATAACTTCACACCAAATCATAAAACAAAGGAAAAGCTTTCATGTATCACAAAGAACTATCATTGATTCACAAATGGTGAGTTTGAAGATGGAAAGCAAGCATTCCTCAATTGATTTCTTATTATGCTTACTAGTTTTATCTAATGGATATGGTTGGGAAGTAAATGAAGTAGGCAATTGGGGACTTGAGTAGACTGATTAGGAGAAAACTGGATCTGACCCTATTTTTTTCCAGAGATTTTAACAGGGAATGAGAAACTGTGCAAGTTTTTTTATGTTCCAAATATTTTCTTCCTGCACATACTGATAGGCAAGAACTTGCAGGATCCCTTACAACTGTATGCACATAATTGGAGACAGAGGAGATATTCATTATGTTGCACTATAATTACTTCCAAAGGTATACTTATTTGTATCATATTTGTGATGTTAGGCTGGTCTCTAAGCTGTAAAAAGTCTCTTAAATTCTTGTCAGCAGATTAAATACTTGCACTGGAGGAATGGACCTCGTCGGTAAATCAGAGAACATTAATTCACATTTTTTCGGCCCTCTGGCATGCACTGCTGACTCAGGTGTTTTGAAGGATTACCATTTGCATTGATTCTTTTCCTTGTAAAGAATATTACTCAAATACAGCTAACAGGAAGGGAATTTACCAGCAACCTTCAGATCCAGAAAACAGAACAGCCTGTACTATAACAAAAGCACTTCCTAGTGAGTACAGTACTGGGCAAAGAGTCAGTACCATCACCTGTCACCGGACTTTTCAAATGACAGTGATGAAAGTGTATGTGAGAAATGTTTATGGTGGAATTTCTAAAAATCCTTTGCACTGAGCCAAATCTCCCTAAAAGGCAACTAGCATTTTCTTATCAACTGTTAAAAGAAGAAAGCAACACTACAGGCAAACACTGCAGAAAAATATTCAAAATGCTCCTACCAAAATCATTCTGTGGCTAGTTCCTAAGATGCTATCTTTCATAAAGCTCTGAAGGGTCACCTAGGTACTATGTGCATGGAATGTCTTTCAAATTTTCAATGAATATCCTATGCACTTTGCTGATTTGCTGCTTGTGAAAGACATCTACTCCATTGCCATCTGGCAATAAGTCTGAGGTTTCTAAATCAGCATTTACTTCAAGATCTGATGAAGGCAAATAAAATGTCATTTTAAAAGTTGCTTACATTTATTTATATTGGTTTTAAGAAAGGGTACATATTTTGCCTCAGTGGGGAGAGATTAATAGAAAAGATTTCTTTGGAAAGTTTTTTTTATCCACTAGAACACATTCTTTTCAGGTTTAATTTGTGATTGATTTGAAGGGCAGAGGTTGCAGATATTTTAATTTCAGCTTGCTGATTATACTTGTTATTCAGATGGTGAAGATTAGAAGAAATAATTTTGTGAAAAAGAGATTTAAAATAAAATTAACCAGACAAGCATTTCAATAGCTGCAAAAATTTTGTCAGTTATTCTGTAAATACCACACTTGCTTTAATCATATCTCACACTGCTGTGCTTCAGCCATCATTAAACAGAAATGGGAATGCAATAGATGACAGTACATATTCCAGAGTTCTTAGAGGTGGAGAAGACGAGGAGCTTTTCCTTATGTGACAGCAAACAGAGACCCCACTTGGCATAAGAACACAAACATGAAAGGCTGCTGCTCAGTGAATAAGGGCACACTATCATCCATAACCAGACAGGAAAAGAAAGATGGGACGAGAAGTAACAGGCTTGAATTGCAGCATGGAAACTTCAGATGGACATTAGACTGCACTCAAAAGATAATGAAGGACTGGAAGAGGCTGGGAGATGAGCTTGTGCAGTCTCTATGGTCCAACCATAGTATTCGCTTTCTTCCATCAGCAAATCAAGTTCAGTCTTTCACTGTACCTGCAGTAATAGTTTACAAAAAGATTGTCAGGAAGACCTCAATGATATTCCATTCCTATCGTTTTTATGAAAAAAAATGGCCAAATAGAGTACCTGCAGTAAGAGAAAGGCTACAGCATAAACTCATGTTTACCAAGACCCAGAAACAAGCCTTAAGAACCACTGGAAATTCTCCTTATCTGTTTTCATGTTGCTATGTTTTGAATCCCTGCTCGTTTTAGTTTAGGTAACAGTCTGTCACAGAAAGGCTTTCCAAAAACCTTACAAAACTTTCACAAATGCTTTTCCTGTAGTTATGATTTCAGAATTAAACCATGGCATCAAAGTTAAATATGATATATCCCTGTGAAAGCTGCAAATGAGATTTCTTTGAACTGCTTTTAATATGTAGAGCCCTTTCCTGCCTTTTGTCACTGCATCTGAAGTCAAACATTTTCCTATAATTTCTTAATTGGTTTTTTTTTTCTGTCTCCTCTATTTTTTTGACTTTTGGATTTATACATATGCACCTTTACACAAGCATGTATTTACATTTGGTGGGAAGAGGGGTTTGGTAGCCTCACTTGTTAAGAAAATGAGGTATAGGTGTCCACAATATTTGTTTGCCTACACCTCCACAGCTGTTGAACTGGTTGCCTAGTGTAGATTGGCCAACCAAATCTGACAAAGACTCTCTAAGATCGAAGAGTTCTACAGTTTTATATGAAAATTAATGGCCAGATACAATGCCTTCAGTAAAAGACAGGCTACAGGATAAAACCACAATAATCACCTGTAACCATGGAGACCTTTTGGCTGCAGTTCGTATCTTGATGCCATGACATATCCATGAGACAAAATCCATAGGAAACCAAGCTTCAGTAGTTCTGCTGCTCAAAGTAGTAATTGTTTTATTGACTAACTTATAATATTTAATATTTTTGCTACTTACTAAATCGTCTGATTTGTCTTCTTCTAGGTATCTATCTCTAGTATCTGAGAACTTTTTTTTTGAAAATTTGCTCATCTCTTCCTACACATGTGTAGGGAAAAAAAAAACTTTGATAACTGAAGAATAAGTAAGTGTTTTTCCTGGAGGCGCCCTAAAGCCAAAGATTGCTTAAATCTTCTGGTGGCCAGATTAAAGCAATGTTCTTCCAACATACCATCCAATGCAGTAGTCCTAAACCACAACTGAATACTTCAGTATGTCTTTTTAACACATTGATTCATTCATTGAAAAATACCATACTCCACGGTCATACATTCTAGCTTGATCAGAGAAAGGCTATTGAGCCTTTGTCACAAAAGGATGACGAAAAAGTCTTAGTAAAATTCAGTTGGCATGAGAAGTCAGCCAACAGTATATTCTCAAAATATATACTTTTATCTTTTCTTTACACCTTTTTAATTAAATGTCAACTTTTGAAATAATTATAATGACCTCTAACTTCAGACTGGAGCTGGCTTTGCAAGTAGTTCCACATAAGTCAGAGCACTTCTGTGGAGCCATTTATTTAATTCAGCCAGATCAGATGCTGAGTCAGGTCATACACATCTACAGATAACACAGACTATAGACTCTGAAGCTGCAGAATTTAATGCATTCAAAGTATCACTGCCAGAAAAATGTGTATTGCTCTTCACTGTTATTGATATCTACTTCAAAGATTTAACAATGAAAGAATGCAATAAACTTCCTGACTGTTTAGAAACAAGGCTTTTAAGTTAAACATTTTTCTTCTCACTTACATGTTCAAAACATGCAACTAAAAATAAAAGCATGTGACATATGGCAATTTTTTTCTATCTCAAAAAATATGTGAGAATTTACATTTATTTATAAAAATATATATCAGATAATATTTTTAAATAAATCACCAACAACTTGATCTAAATTAGACTCACATTTTCTAACATTTTTAAGAAGCCACTATCAGTAAAATAGTCAGGAATAACACCTGGAAGATGAGCTTTACTGGTTAGAGGATTAAGGCAGAGTTGAATAGCTCCCTTTGTGAAATAACAGCCTTGGTTCTCTAAAAACACAGATTGCTGTTTGCTACTAATGGGTGCCTTGAGTAGCATTACAGCAAATTGCTTTCCTTGATGGAATAAACTGAATACACAGAAAACATGAACACTTAGTTAAAATGTTAGCACATCAAAAGTCACTAAAGGAAAATAACTGTTTTCCAGAGAAGGGCTTTGTATGATCATAATCGAACTATTTCTGTTTTAGTGAACCTGTGCCATTTAAAATGGGAAGCAGAACCAGATTTTCTGCTGCCATGATGATTGCATAGTCATTCTGCAACAGAGCAAACTGAACACTTAACCATGACTAAATCACAACGGCGGGAATAAATTAAGTGTTGGCTAGCAGGCTGCAGGATACGATGTGGGCCCCAAAGGAAGTCTAGACAGCTCCAGCCCTTGCCCCAGTACGGACTTCAGTTGCAACATCTGCTCACAGCAATAGGGGTATCCAACTGTTTCAGCTGCACCTCTTCCTACCTGATTCACCTTGCTTAGCTAGTGTTGTACCTGCACTTTGAGATTTTACAGGGGCAATGCAGTACTACAGGAGGGTAATATTTATCATGAGATGATCTCATACCAACTGGCTGAACCTTCTCCATAGAACAAGTTAACTCAAAGGGATTGCAGAACATATTTTAGTACAGTTGTTTAAACCTCTGTGATGTTCCAGTAACACAGCATGAAGTGCAAGGCAATAAAGATTCTGGCCCTTGAGCTCAGACTTGGGTTTACAGGTATTCATGATCTGTTTTTTCACAAGGATCAATCTCTATATTCTGTTGATACAGTTTATGTCTGCCTTTTGTTTCAAAGAAGAAAGTCAATCCTTCCCAAAGTCATAAATAAAGAAAAAAACCTGTTTGGCTTACTATAGATCTCAATATAAACAAACCATAAGTAAGGCTGTACATGAAAACACTATAATAACTTCTCAGATATGTGTTTTCATTTATAAAGTATATGACACAACTCTGTAGCTGTCCTAATGCAAGTAATTTAAATAAAATGAGACCTAGAACATATTTGGAATCCTCCAGTGAAAAGCAGAACATATTCTGGCACCTTGGAATAGGGTTAAAAAAGGCCAGATAATCCCCCTTTCACTGCAAAATTGTTTCTTAATGGAAGTAGGCACAGATTAAAATTATTTCATTGAATAAATCAGTATCACTCTATTAGATATAACAACAGTGCAACAACTTATGCAAAAATGTGGGCTTGCAAAATATTTGAAACCTATGTAGTCCTTTGCCTAGATTACCAATAATAGTAACAATCAAGACTTCTAAATATATAGCCTCTGGATATAACTCTGCAGTCACACACGTATACAGACTCACACAGAATGGTTTCACCCTAGGCACTTTACAGTTCAAATCCCTTCCCCAAATGCTAGAGCTTTTGGGCTGTACACTTCAGTTGTTTTCTGGATTCCACTTGGACTGAACAACCATATACGGAAACATTTCAACCAATTGGTCTCAGATTGTTAAAAGATTACAACTTAACCTCAGATTGTTAAAAGATTACAACTTACCCTCTTTCCTGACTACTCCATTAGGTTTTGGTAATGAAAACCATTACTACTCCTATCCTTTCCTGTCAGCTGCATCAGCAGTAATTAATCTCCACTGACTGAAGAGCATAAAAGTAGCCTGGTGCTTTTATTACCATTTTTTTCCACTGCATTATAATGATTATGCATCAAAAAATATGTCAGAGAACATCCTTAGGTAGAAGAGGATTCAATCTGAGAACTTCTGTATCTAGTCCAATGCCAGGTCTTATTATCTGGCAGTAATAATTAGAGAGGAGAAAAAAAATAAAAATGGTTTATGTAGGTCTCCTTAATGTGTAAGACTGTAACCATGTCACTGTATGGTGAAATGAGCTGTGAAGTACAGCATGCCTGTCCTATCTAATGCAAGATATAGGTAAGATTTCTTAAATACATAATACTAATATGCTCTATGGCCCTTTATGAAGTTACTTGAAGCCACAGAATAAATTTGCAGCATCTGCTCTGAAGTTTTAATTTAGTGATTATTTTTTTAGACAAGAATTTATACAATTATATTTTTAATGAAATGAGTAATACAATAAGCTTTTTTTCCTATACTATCATCTTCAGCAAAGAAAAATTTCCTCAAAAGTCTGCTCTACACTGCAAAGGCTTATTGCCAGAAACCTCCTTTGGTCACTAGAAGTATAAACACAAATCTGATGTAAGCTAGTAAACCCAGTTTTTCTCTCATCCAAATTAAATCTACTTTCCCAAACAACAGAATTCTCTCAGCCAACATACAGTCACCAAAAATACTGCTGACAAAATAACACTGGTTCCCAGAGTTATTTTATACAAGCTCCCATCTTCTACTGCAGTCAGAACCAGTCTTGCGAGTCCCATCTCTGAGAAGCCACTCAAACAACTCCATCACTAATTTTTATTACATTTAACATAGCAATATTCATCAGCTGTCATGAGTTAGTTCACATTAAAAATTCAAATAGCATTTTCATTAAAGTTTATTTTTAAATAATTTGAAAGTTTCAAACGGTGTATAGAATCCCTTCCAGTTACAAATCCATCCAGTGAGGCTGGATTTTGCCAGCAGAACAGCCAAGTATGTATAGGAACATAGCAACATCCTATCACACAAGATCTGTCTTTGTAAAGGATGGCCTAGCGTAGCGCTTTGACACACAAAAACATTATCACAAAGTTAAATAATTCCTGTTGGTCAACTTAATGCCAGGAATCACTCACATGCAACTGTCCAGCTGCAAATCTCTACACTGAAGTACTGCTTAACCAAAAAAGAGGAAATCACCTATCTTCCATTGAAATGGAGGCTGTTATGATTTTCCTTGGATTAATGGCAAGAAACTGCCAGGTAAAAACATGCACACAGTTTACTGTGGAGCACCTGATCCGTGTTAATTTGTTATACTATGGTAACCTGCTTATGCATCACAAACTACAGACATGAAGTTTATTAGTGCAGAGCTAACGAATGAGGAATACTAACTACAACGCTTGCCTTGATCTGTGGTTAAACAGAATATTTCAGTCTCTCTCTAGCCTAGTCCACACAGGAATTATTTATGGATATAAACATGTCAGTACCAGGATCAGTGATAATTTTTACAAATGTATGAGTACATATCATAAAATGGACAGTTATGCATGTATTAAAATACTTTACAGAAGTAGAGTTTATCCCCCCCCCCGGTATGGGAAAATGTGCGCCAAATGAAGCATATTTATAGAAGCAGTTATCCACACATACTAAATGTCTGTTAATATGTGGTGTAAAGGACACTACGCTAACCTGCTTCTACTCTTAAGTTACAGCTGTAAAGCAGAGGGCCATGAAAAACAGTGGGGAAAAAATTTATGAAGAAAAACTATTTTTAAAGGGGTTTTGTCCAAGACAAATAAAGTATTAGTATAATAGAGCAGGCAAATTGATGACCAAAAAAACCCCCACCCCACCCCAAAACAGGATGGAGTTAAAAGAAGCAGTGAAAATTGAAAAAAAAAAATTTACTTCAGTAGAAGGCCTTCAAAATTATCGTTTCAAAATTATCGTTTAAAAATATGTGAAAAGCATTCTTTCGCAGACGGATTTGCAAAAGAAACAGCTTCTTGATTTCAGGTCCAGACATCAGCCAGGGGGGAGAAAAAAAAAAAACAAACAAAAAAAAACCAACAGAGTTTAACAGAATCAAGGCGTCATCTAGTGGCTGGTCTTTTAAACACTCAGTTAAGGGGGCCATCCTGTAGTTTTATTATCCGAGTTTCCTGTCCTCTTCATAGACTCAAAACAAAAAATACTGTAATTATTGTAATTATATATCTCCATGGTAAATTGAATAACATTCTTATTTTTTTTAAAGAACAGAACTATTAAGACAGCATGTGTAGTCTAAACGACAACTTTACAAGCACTTTTATTTTGAGGGGATTAAATTCCAGCTACATACTAGCTACCTATTAAAATTCAACAGTTTTAATTTGGATAGGCATATAAAAATTGTACATATCTAGTTTTGATAGAAGAAGTCAATGTGCCTCTTCATAAAGGATATAAAAACGTGTAGGTGATAGTAATTATTACTGATAGGAGGGAGGGGGGAAGTTGACAATCTATTAGAGAATCATAGCATTTTCAAGAATAGCAGCATAAGAGCAGTTGAAACAGAAACCTTTAGGATTAAAAGCCTAAACTTTTTTAGCTTGAACTAAGACTCTATAGTGATCCTCATTCATCAAAAGATACTTCATCTTTGAGAGTGAATTTGTCAAAATCCTATTTGGATCCATTTATGTAATATATTAAAAAAGGACTGAAAAGGGGGCATTCAAAGCTAAAAGCAATAATTGCTACAGTCCAACTTTACAAATTCAAATGCTGGATAGGGATGACTGTGATAACTTGCAGTCTTTAGGCCAGATGAAGAGGGTACATAGCACACACTGTTACTATTGAATTATATGACAATCTCTGAAAAAATTAATGATTCATGTTCTACTAGAAATGGGAAAACAAAAGAAACACAACTTGTATAGGACTTGTATATATAAACACATTGCTACCTTTGCCTCTGGCAATACATTATTTATGTGTGATTATAATAAAAGAGCAAGGATAAAATCTAATACAGCTTTCACCACTGCCTGCTCTCCTACATAAATAACTGGTTACTGTGTCATTGTGAAGAAAAAGCTTCAAATACGAAGACATAGATTCAGTGTTACAAAAATGCCACACAATTCTCTGATTGCTAAATGATTGAACTACAGTGCAAACTGAGAAACCACATAACTATGCAGCTCAAATCACAATGATAGAGTGGTCTTAACCTTTCCTAAAAAAACCCTACATATTACAACTACTGAAAACAAATCAAAAAAATAAAAATAAAACCTTTTAAAAGCCCCAAACCTGCTGACAGAGACACTTTGCATTTGACATGTATATCTGCAAAGAATGGTTCTGGATTATCGTCATATTTTGGGTTTCTAAAAGCTTCTTCTGACACCCTACGTAAATTAGACTGACCTGAAAACAAAACACAGTAGCAGGGTTTTTGGTTTTATATGCCTAGCATGCCACAAGCCTGACCTGCATTTGAGTCCGTGGTGAAACAACTGCTATCAAACTATAAAACACATAGCAGAACATTAGGTCATTGTCGCAGATGAAAGTGTTGACACAGCAATGATTTAGTAAAAATAATCTAGATGTATTAATAACTAACAACAATTTGTCAATACAAAATAACTCAGAAAGAGAAGTGACTTATTCAGATTCTAAACTTAACGGTACCTTAATTTATATATATATATATATATATATATATATACACACATGTGCATATACAAAACAGACATACATACAGAAACAAAGGTATTTGGATTCAGTAAAGTGAACACAGAAGGGACAAACACATACAGGAACAAGGGCAAGGGTATGTACCCACAGACACACCAATAAACAGGTGAAATAGAAGCTAGCTCAAAGAAAATTTTCCTCTTGAGAGCAAATACTCCCAATGCCTTGGCATTCCTCAATGGGTGATAATTGAGACTCAAGTGGGTGGACTTTGCCTTGGCCTTCTGTCTGGAGCAGACAACACCTTAAGAGTTTTGGTACCTGAGAGGCTCCCAGCTCAGGGGAGATGCTGGTCACAGGCCCCTGCAATCCAGGAGAGCTCAAAGGGTCTCTCTGGTGGTCGCAGTTTATAGGGTCCAAGATAATTGACTTCTGTCAATACTATCTGGTGCCTTCGGGCAGTTGCACAAGAATTTGAATAACATGCAACCCTGTTACTGTTCCATCTGAGCACATCCCAGGCAAGGTGTGCCAGGCTATCAGGAGATGATGGGCCATTATAACCTTTTCCGAGCAATCAGAAGGGGGCAGGAGCCAGGTTGGTTAACGTTATCAGTCCTTATCTCCACAGATTGGTGTATGGCTCGGGGGGATGTGGATAGAATCACACCTAGCACCAAGCAGCCCAACAAGGAGGGCGGGGAGGGATAAGAATTGCACCACCACAGTCATGCAGGATGAGTGCCTAAGCAATAGGATCTTAGTAACAAGAACTACAGCTACTCTTTAACCTCAATTTCCTTCCCATTGTTTGTTGAGAAAATACACAACTGAAAGATATTCCTACATCATTGCAGTCTCATAAAAGTAGTTCTAACATCATTACTGTTCCTTTGAAACAGATCATAATGTAGAATATTTAGATATTAATACTGTTCAGGTTTTTTTAATTAAATAAATGTGTCTTGGCAGTTTGATTCTGTATTGTTATGTACATTGTAAATGCAGATGTTACACCAGGGGCTGAAACGTCATTTCTACATCTGGAAAACACAAAACAGCCTGATAAAGAGAAAAAAAACCAACTTTGTTCATTCACAAACTATAGTCAATTATCAAAGTCTGGCCACTAACCTTTCACATTGCCTAAGTGTCTATACTGCTGCTCTTAAACTTATTTTTATTACCACTTTATAGTTGGATAAAAAGTAACTGTCAATCTTGTCTAACATTAATAGAAAACAAACACAGTATTTTCAGTTTTCTAGAGTGCTGGCAAGAGATCATTATGATGATTGGTAATACTATTCAATAAACATTTTTTGCAAGCTTATGGAAAGCCTTATGCTGAATCATTTCCCAAGCTGTCCAACTGTGGTTAGCAGTGATAATGTAATAATATATCATAGCAATTAAAAGTGAAAATAAATTAGTATATTTGTCCTGAAATCATGAATATCACTATAGAAATTTTTAAGTGGCTTTTGGACCGATGGTCCTGAGACAAGAAGATATCATTTTATAGGTTTTCTAGTTCGTGTTATCTCAAGACTATATTCAAGGCAAACTAAACTGCTTGCTGAATCAGATCTTAGAAACAGTTTGACAGATAGGTTTAAAGAAGAGCAGAGAAAATGGAGTAAGTTTATCTGAAGCCTCAAAACGCAATAAAAGAACATTAATAGCAACATTCAGCCACAGTGGAAGGCATTGTAAATCTGATAAAAAAAATAAATTATATGCTCTAAATTTGGAATACCTGGGAGGATATATACTGCTGCATTCTAAAGCACTTCTGTAGTTTCAAGGCCTGTCCTTTTGCCACCGATCTTAATGGAAGTGGAATTATGCCAAATTGTGACTATGGCCTCCAGGAAATAAAACACGAAGAATCAAGTGTTAATAAATCAGAAGCACTAGTAGGTCAATCAAGATCATTCCTGCTAAGTGATTACATAAATGAAATAAAGATAGCACTTCTCTAATCAATCAAATGTACTCAAACAAGCTGTGACACAAGGGGGTAAGAACTGGGGTCTTTATATTATGTACAACACTTTGTTCACTCTCACTGATAACCTCTTTTTTTGTCAGAGTTCCCTGTTTATGGACATCTCTCCTCATTTTCAGCAGGTGAGTAACTTACTGTGCTACCACGATTAACACTTTATTCTCTGCTTAAATTAAGTCCATATTAGATACTGCTAAAAATATTGATGATTATCTTGTTGCTGATTTTGAAGATCTTTTTTGTGCTCCCTTAATATATTTTTTTAAATTACTAAATCTTTATATGTAACTTGAAAATACAAACTGATATAGGTCCCTTGTTCAGATGAAGACGCCAATACAAAAAAAAATCTAAACCTCCATGGCCAAAGTTTGGCAGAATTATAAATTGAAAAGGCAGGTCTGTAATGAAAGGGTCAGGTGGTATTATTTTAGGTGACTTCAAATATAAAAATCCCTTCCAATCCCTTCTTTACATACTGCAATATCTATTTTCTCTGTATGCACCACATATATGATTGTATTTGAACCCAAAACCATTTTTTCAGACTATCAGTTTATGCACCATCAGGCTGCTACTGGCAGGTTGCAGGTTTTGGACAGGACAGGGTTATTTTTTTCTAATACAGACTCTAGGTTTTGACAGTTCTGCTAAAAGTTCTGATTTCTTTACTGGCATTTTAATTCCTCATTATGCTAATGAGTTTTATACTCTGACCTCTGTCATCTGTCAGGATTGCATCCAAGGCTAGTGTATGTTTCCAAGAGAGTGAGAAGAGACAAAGGCAGGGCATCTCAGACAGAGACAAACTCTATTCCACAACACTGCTGCATCCCTGATCTGCAACAGAGTGAAATACTGGTTTCAAGGGAGCTTTTAATTCAGATTTACAGTGGGGTTTGTCTCACAGCTCTGCCACCTACATGTTAATAACACCTCTTCTTTAAACCCACTGTGTTCCATCAATCTTTACTATCTTCCAAGTAAAGGCTGCAATGAGTTTTACTTCAGTTCACTGCACTGCAAATATTAACTCCTGGCAATGAACAGCATTTCACGTTAATTTTTGCATATGAAATAAACACTTTACGATACTATAGAGTTGACCTAAACATCTAAAAGCCTCTGTATATTCTAAAAGAAAGGATCTAATGAGACTAATACAGTAATTCGGGTTACAAGGTAACTCACAGAATACGTAGGGAATTAGTAAGTCATACATAATACTACCTCAAGATAATAAAGTTAGTCAAGCTCAGAGATGCTGGCAAACTGAGCCCCAAAGTGAAATACAGTGATCTTGAGAGGTACCACGTATCCCATAAAGAAAATAAGCAATGGCTGAAGTCTGGAGAAACAATGAATTTACATAACAGGGGTGGTGTCCTGGGTAGAACAATCAAGGCAAAGAAATACTGGACCCTCAGGACTGAGCTGCCTACTGCAACAAGCAGCAGCACACCCTATATTTATTACACTAGGTATGGATCTAGCTAAGGGCATCTGTTAGATTTTTGCCCGAATATGAATTTCCAGGAATATGGATATGGCTCCTATTTACAGACTTCTAGTCTTTACCTGAGAGAAAAATAAAGTGGAATGGTGTTTTGTTGTTGCCCTTCCCCTTCTCTGTTCAAATTCTTTTGGTACACTGAGGATAAACTATAGGTTCTTGTGACTGGTATCCCAAACTACTTTAACCTTTTTCTTTGGAAGAACAATATTGTACTATTTTTATTCTTAAAATGCTCTATCCTGTTTCCAGAAAACTTTTTATTGCCATATAAATTCAAACCCTGACAATAATTTCATAGCCAAAAGGATCTAAGCTGAAATCTCAGAAAAGTAAGGTCGAATGGATTGGCTATCCTCAGAAGCAAGAGCCTTGTAAAGAAGAAATTACCAGTAGGCTGGAACAGTACCATAGTTGCTTCCTCCTTACAACTGTTGTATCTCTTGTTGCAATCCCATTATAGCTGCTGTGTTTCTCACTAAATCACCACCAACAAAAATGTGCAGAATTCCTCTATTACAGAACTCCGATCCATTTTTTAGTTTTACAAAATTTAATGTGTCAGAATGCAATTGCTTCAACTACCATCACTTAGCTGGCTAGTTGTTTAAAACATCCTTTTTTTTTGTAACAAAAAAGGTCATTTTTAATGCTTTGTGTTGAGTACTTTCAAGAGATTTAAAAGTATCTTTGCACCTACAGGAAATGTGTCCTGCAACACCATGTTACCAGTTCCTTTGTTACACACTTCATTATGCACACATATCCACACTTTACAGAAATGCTGGTTGTGTTTCTAATAAGAAGACAGTTGTAGGGTGGTAGTAGACACTGCACTGTAAATATTCTGTACAGCTTGCTTTCTGGCTTCTTAGGGAAGCAAGGTCTATCATTGCACTCTACTGATCTGTGGCCATCCCATCATTTTCCCTCCATTATTCTCCCCCTCTTCCCTGTCTATGGTCTTAAAAGATACCAAGTAGCCACAAAACCAACAGGAGATAGACAAACCCAAGTTTGTGCCCTTCCTCCAAGGTAAAGAAAATGCTTTCAGGCCCAGGAGGAAATAGCCAAATCCCCAGCATCCATGTATGTTTCTCCAGGAATGCTTCAGCAAATGCTACTGCAGAGCCAAGCAGGCAGGAGTATAAAAGGGCCACTGAGGAAGTTCAGAACAGGGAAATGCTCACAAGAAGCAATGTTTCATGTTTCCTCTGTTCCACTGCTCTGGAAGAAAACGTTGTGATGGGGTTTTCTACCTGAAAAATATCTTTCATAAGCATAAGAATAGCTGGGTCACATAAAAGAACCCAAAAGACAATCTGTTCTTCTTTAATATCTGTACTGAAAGTCTTCTTATAGACTCCATGTAGTTCTAGCTATTTTGTATATAACCCCCCATGAAAAGTGGCTACTACAGGATATATAGGAAAGAATATGAAAGGAAAACTAATACTTAATTGTATTTCCTCTGCATACCCATTTAATTTCCAGTAATTTGTGGATCATGGTCTTCTTGACTCAGAACTGGTATCTTTGCATCTAACAGCTGTGAGGGATATTTCTTAATTTCATTGCTTTATTTCACTGCTTCTTTCCTACTGTAAGGTCAGCCTTGGCTTATACTCCATGCTTCTTCTCTGCACTTCAGTTTTTTCTATTATTATAGCTTCCCAGGAAAAGCTAACAGCAAAGTATTTTCTTCCTTTTCCTGTTGTTATTTTCTTGATTAACAATCTCTATTCCTTCATAGAATCATGGAATCATAGAATCATTCAGGTTGGAAAAGACCCTTGGATCATCGAGTCCAACCCTCAGCCCTACTCTACAAAGTTCTCCCCTACACCATATTCCCCAGCATCTCATCTAAATGACCCTTAAACACATCCAGGGATGGTGACTCCACCACCTCCCTAGGCAGCCTATCCCACTGTCTGACCACTCTTTATGTGAAAATTTTTTTCCTAATGTCCAGTCTGAACCTCCTCTGTTGCAGTTTAAAGCCATTCCCTCTTGTTCTGTCACTAATCACCCATAGCTACAGGTAGCTGTAGAGTGATGAGGTCTCCCCTCAGCCTTCTCTTCCTCAAACTGAACAGTCCCAGCTCCTTCAATCACTCCTCATAAGATTTGTTCTCCAGGCCCTTCACCAGCTTTGTTGCCCTCCTCTGCGCTCGCTTCAGCACCTCAATACCTCTCTTGTATTGTGGTGCCCAAAACTGGACACAATACTCCAGGTGTGGCCTCACCAGTACAGAGTACAGGGGGACTGTCACCTCCTTACTTCTGCTGGTCACACTATTTCCCATACAAGCCAGGATGCCGTTGGCTTTCTTGGCCACCTGGCCACACTGCTGGCTCATGTTCATCTTTCACTCACCTTGCTTGCTGTCTTTGATTCCCCTGTAAGATCCTCATCTCTCTCTGGACAGAACCTCGTTGAGGTTTTCAAAGAAAAGTATACAGTGTGTGCTGTTTATCCTCCATTACCTACATACTCTAATAGAGGTATCCTTCCCCTACATCTCTTCTTTTCAGAGCTCCAGCCTGTTTCTTCAGTGTTCCATCTCAGCTGCCTAAAAACCATGAATTAAGACTCAAAAGTCATGAATTTCACTCATTACTTCTAAGCAAGCTTATCTAGATTGTACATCCTGAAATTCTGTTCTCAAATGTTTAAGCATTATTCAACAATCACTATTACAATGAACTGAAAGTGAAAAGAAAGCCTTAAAAGAAGCTGAAAGTCACTTGTAACTGTTGACAACAAGGTGCCCCTATTTTCGCATCAGGCATTTCGCTTCTTATTTTCATTAAGCTTTCATTTTTTCGAATTTTAGGTAATCTGTCTTTTCTGTCTTTGCTCTCTTAGAGTGAAAAATAACAAGAGTTTAAGTAATCTCTGTCACCCTGTTTGTTTATGTCCTTCAAACTGCAAACACTCCAGGGCAATGTAATCCTCCTCACTGTATGGTAGGGTAGACCGAGCACACAGTGCTCCTAATCCCCGGGTGAACACTTATCAAAAGGAGTGTTTTCTTTAACTGAATCCTGATGAATGTAAACATACTCCGCTCCTTTATACGATGAAACGTGGGGATTGCAGTTTTTAATTAAAGATGGAACATCAATCTGGCAGCAGTGCTGGGAGAAATTTTCTCAAAAGTGGTTTCTGGTGCTTCCCAGAATCTCATTTCCCCCCAGCGTTTCTGCTAGATGCTGTTTGGGGCTGCAGTATCTGCAGCTTCAGCTGACACAAAGATGAGGACGTGTGCCAGGAAGCCTTTCACATCTGCAAGGTCTGCAGAGCCGACCAGGCTCGCGTCTTTCTTAACGGAGTGGGAGAGGCAAGTGGGCTCCGTGCAGGGGCTTGCTGCAGGGCCCTGCCGCTCGCAGCCACCCAGGGCCCGGCCCGGGGGCACCGCCACCGTTACGCAGCAGGAGAGACCCCGCTGCGGGGCTGAGGGCACCCGAGGCCCCGTCTCTTCTGCAGGCGCCTGACAGCCGGGCAGTGCCCGGTAGCTCTCCTCCTCCGCAGCAGGGCCCAAGGCCGCACACAGGGCTGTGCCGGAC
>NW_020799110.1:22676813-22726191 GCF_003259725.1 Athene cunicularia
GGGCTGCCCCAGCGCACTGCGCGCCAGCCCCCGGTGCACGGCGCCTGAGAAATGCTCCCTGAGCTCCTCGGTGGGGTCGCCCAGCCCTGCCCCGCGCTCTGGCCGGCTCTCCCCGCGCCTCCAGAACAAGTGCGCAGCGCAGCTGGACGCGAACGGAGAGCGGGAGGCCTGGCAGGGGTGGGGGCCTGAGCAGCCGCCCCCAGGACGAGCCAGGAGCCGGGCCCGGACCCTGCGGGGCCCTTCCGCACGCTGCTGGCCCGGGCTCCGGCACCTGGGTTTGCCTCTGGGCGGGACAGGCCAGGGATGGCTGCGCAGGGTATGCTTGCTCTGGCCCGGGCTTCCCTGTTCCCGTGGTGTCTGAAGAAGGCGTAGTGTCCCGTGATTTCAGTTTAGTAAGAAGAAAGCATTTGAAAGTCGCCTAGCATCGTTATGCTTGAAGTCACAGAGTAGATCCTTGGGCTGTGTTCCCAGCGTGGTAGTCATCAGACAGACCTAACAGTTGTCAGAGTGTTTGAGTCCACGTTGCATTTCGCCTTAGATCAGCCATAGTCTGGTCCTTAGCAGCAGCAGCAAAGAGCAGCTCCAATGATAAGCACAGAATCCCGTGCAATTATCTTGCCTGCTTTTCTGATATTTACAGCAGGAGAAATAAACCACAAGTACATTATCTACCATCAGATGCTATGCCTGTAAGTTGGAGGTACAACATGATAGCTCGATATCCTTCTCCTTGCAGTGTCTAATATCTGTAACTGCACATTTTGTTAATGTTATTTAGCTACTAAACACATGGAGCATTCTTTGATCAGCTCTTACCCATAAGTTCTCTGAGGTAAAGTGTCAGCAGCGTTGTGAGCCCAACAGTCTTGGAGTGTCTCAACGAATCTGTAATGCCTCAAATAGTTTAGAAAATCACTTTGCTATACTTCATACCTTCTAAAGACTCTGACTTTACATTGCCAGTGGTGAAAGTGGAAGGTTAAAGTCTTCTCCCCAATTTTACAACATGGTGTTCCATTCTGAAACTTAATATTGGAATTATGAACAGAAGTAAGTTTATAATGGGCAAATGTTGTTGTGTTCTGTTGTGATAACTGTCGTTCTGCCTGTTTTTTCAGGTGAGGTAGCAGGAATATATCATTTGTATTAGAAGCACATTCACTTACTTGTTCAAGGACAACAGGAAGATGTGCAGTGCATCTTTTTTTGACTGTGCTGGAGATACTTTTTATAATATGAAAAAATTCAGAATTTTACAAAAGTAAATTAACGGACCTGTTGCTGTTGGTGGGGATGTGATGTTTCCAGAAACCACTACAAAAACAAATAAGCAGATGGATAGAAAAGAGTAGTAGTCTTCTGTCTGCCTGAAGAGCAGGAGTGACTTCTTTTATTCTAAGGGTTATCTTCAGGCTTTCCTTCTTCTATCATATTTCTGTGCCAGTTTTATGTTGAATAACTCAGTATTGTCAATTCTTTTCCTCTCTAGCCTCTCCGACTTGATATAAAACGGAAACTAACAGCTCGGTCTGACCGGGTAAAGAGTGTAGACTTGCATCCCACGGAACCATGGATGTTGGCTAGCCTTTACAATGGCAGTGTCTGTGTTTGGAACCATGAAACCCAGGTGATGATTCTGGATTTCCTTTATCATGAAATCTTCATAGCTGACATATGTATGAATTCTACTTTTCAGTGCTAGATACATAAGAAAATTTTAAGTCACTGCCACTAATTGACTGTACTCCCCTGTCTTATTACAAAAGACACTATACTAATAGACAAGGAATATCTTTAGCTGTGACCTTAGTGATGTTTAATTTTCTATATATTTATTTTTCAAGAATTACTTTCTTTATGGATACCTTGCAAACTAACACCTTTCCTTCTGAAAGATTAGATGCCTCTGACTTGTACCTGCCATCTTTATTTGTGAAAGTTGTAGGAACTGTTAGATCTCCACCTATCAAGTATAGTTGAAACTGGGCAGCAGCTCCAAAAATATTTAGAGGTGGGGTTGGGTTAAGAATGAAGGGAGTACATAAAAGTGATCTTAAAAGAACAGAGCAGGCAAGTATCTCCCTTCTTGTTCCTTTTAAATAGAAGTGTGCATGTAGTGTTGTAGGATTCTTGGAGAGTTGCCAAAGGCAATATACTGGACACTTAAGAAAAGAAAAAGACCTGATTTCAAAACTGGTATTTTCTCCAGTGCTATAAACTTATTATTTTTATTTTTAGACTCTGGTGAAGACTTTTGAAGTGTGCGACCTGCCAGTGAGAGCTGCCAAATTTGTGGCAAGAAAGAACTGGGTTGTTACAGGAGCTGTAAGCTATCATTGTCTTATGATTTCCATGTGCAGTAGTACTTTCTCTAATTGATATTCATGGCATTCCTTTGTGCATCATATAATGTGATTTGATATGGATTTGTAGAAGAGAAAGGAATAGTTCACTATTCCAGTTTCCCCAAAATTTTCTCATTTAAGTGATCTTAGAAACTTAAAACTTCTCATTTCAAAGCAGAACAAGCTAATATGGTAGTTAATTCTGCATGGTAGTGCAAGGTAGATCTAGATTCAACTTTTACTGTCAACCGGAGCACACTCAGCACCCAATTTTGACTAAACAGTAGTAGTGCTACTGTAACTAACATGAAACGTGATTATCCTGGGTAAGATGACTTAGAAGTTACTTTCTACTTTTGTTCTTGGTTATATAAAACATAAATTTTTTTAGAGTTTTTCTCACCTCTTGAAAAATACTGTGCTTTTATTCAGTGAGTCTGCTTTGAGGGGAATAGTTCTATGCTCATCTTGGTAACACTTTTATTTTGATGGAATTAATGATTTTTTGTCTAAATTGAGGTAATGCCTACATTTTGTTGTCTCAATTTTTTTTTTCTAGTCTTCTGCCCTATACACGGAGTAAAAAATTTCTTGTCATTTCACTGTCTTGTGCTGCCATGACCCAGTTACTTCAAGTGCACATAAGTTAGCACTGTTTCACAGGGAGTGCTTCTTTGGCAGCACAAGAGTTCAAACAGCTGCACAGGATCTGGATTAGTAACTGATGAATGTTAGTCTCCATTTTTATTTTTATCAACTTAATTTCACCTGGATCAGTTTCTTGATCTGACTCAGTGTGCAGATGTATTTGTCCTAGCTTTCACAAGGGAGGCTGCAGTGCAGTAGCAAGAAATGGTAAGGAAAGGGCAAGAGAGCTGCATTCAGCAACAGGGCCAAGTCTTAGTGACTATGAAAATGTGACTATAGTCATTGTTTGTGTTCATGTTCCTTATGCTGATAGGCTGGTCTCAAAAGAGCATACTTGTCCTTTTCTGCCATTCCGAAGAGCATTTTCTGTAGGTGTTGCTGCTTAAACAGGCATGTCTGTGAAAGAGGAAAAGACAAGAGTGGAAAAGTAAATGCTTTGGATAAAACAAGTAGTGTAGAGTTTATAACCAAGTTTCATTTACACTGGCCTTGTAAGTCATGGTCGCTTTTTAAAGTTTAACCTGGCTTTTTATTCCTTGTCAGAGAGTTCTTCAAATTTATTTTTTAAAGGTTTAGGACTACTGCTTTTAATAATACTGTATTTGAAATAAATATGCCCTCCCCCCAAAAATAAAATCTCACTTAAAAAAAAAAAAAAAGTTGAAGTCACCTTTCCACTCGACTTAGAGCTACAACTTTCCTCCTGGCCCCACAGCATTAATATTGTTGGAAATTTTATGTTGGAGAACCTTGGTTTTCGTTTTCATACAAAGTATTAATAATTTTAAAAGCATTTCTGCACTTTCCTTTATTTTAAATACATCTTTTAAAAAGGAAATTTTAGTTGAAGTTTTTTTCATTTTGTAAATGCCTTGGTATAGGATTGGGTAATTTATAGACTTCTGAATCAGAGTATAATTTGTCATTAGCAATGTACAGAAAATCCATTTTCTTAAACATCTTGATGTTAGAGGCTCTTCAATGGTGGAATGTTTTTTCTAGCTGCCCTGCACTGAATATAAGGTGTATTATACAGAGTACTATGTAATGGTGGCTTTTCTTCCCTTTCGTAGGATGACATGCAAATTAGAGTTTTTAATTATAACACCTTGGAAAGAGTTCACATGTTTGAAGCACATTCAGATTACATTCGTTGTATTGCTGTGCATCCCACACAGCCTTTCATACTGACAAGCAGCGGTAAGAGCTCTTCGGTATATTCTTATATTTATTAACTAGCTATTTTTAGGCTTACGTTTTCTGTCTGGCGAGGGATTGCATGTTTCTTCCTTTTTCTGCTGAAACAAGAATCCTTGAGTAAGTAGCTAACATGACAGTTGTCATCTTGTGTTACTTAATTGCCAGGTGCATTCATGGCTTTTTTTTAATGGATTATCAACTGTACTTAAAATTTAAAATGTAGTATCTTATGTTCTTGTCATAGAAGACCAAACAGCCTTGTTGCTTAATACCTTGCAGAGGAAAGGTTCATATATGTGCTAATCAGCTGTTATTTGAGAGTTTGCCACACTGAAGTTCTGTTTTTCGAAAAAATTATATAATCGTTTAGAGTATGTTTTCATCTGACTTGAAGCAACAGATAGCTTTCATCTTGTTTCCCAAAATACTACTGAGTTCTCTGTTATTTGAGGCAATCTATGTTACTCAGGATTGGAAGATCACAGTATCCTAACAGATCTTGCCCAACATCTACATCATGTTACTCAGTCCTTTTCATTTCTGGAAACTTCACTAATGAAGTCAGAGCTCTGCAAGAATGCAGAGCCTTGTGAGTCAGAAGCACTGTATATTTCTGTCTTTTGCTATTGAAGCCAATATACTGGAAATAAAGGTAGTAGGAAGGCAGCTTGGTTGGCTCTGCTTCCTGTTCCTTAGCACTCATCAGAGTAGGCACTGCAGAAGAAAGCACAGGTCCAATTCCTTAATATCTACTCAGTATTTGAAGATTAATAATACCTTAATATCAATTCCTAATCTCTGTTTTTAAGACAAATGTATTTCTTACTTAGTTTTTTCACCATTTTACTGGACAATCTTTCTGAGGAACTTGTACTCCCTGTGGTCCTTCAGGGAAGGATGGTAATCTTACAGATGAAAATTACATTATTAGCAGTGCCTCTAATCAAGGGGGAAGGGATGAGTGAACCTTTAACTTGAAGTTATTAAGGATTATGTACATAAGGATATGTTTAAGAAGGTAAGTATCAGAATATATTAAACTAACTGAAGGTTGGTTTGGTTTTTTTTTTTCAGATGACATGCTCATTAAACTCTGGGACTGGGATAAAAAGTGGTCTTGTTCTCAGGTGTTTGAAGGACACACCCACTATGTCATGCAGATTGTGATAAACCCGAAAGACAATAATCAGTTTGCCAGTGCCTCTCTGGATAGGACAATCAAGGTAGAGAAACTGTATTTTGGGGGGTTTCAGTCATTAAGTATATGACAGAGTACACAAACCAATAATACTGTATGGACAATGGCTCAGAATTCTTAAAAACAGGTGCAACAATAGTTTTTATAGAACAAAGACCTGAACGTTGGTCAAGTTACTATGCATCTACTATGTAATTCAGTAAATTTACAAGATTATATGTCACCTAGTCATGGAAATGTAGTTCTCTAAACTTAAAAGCACTGCATATCCATTATGTTACAAAGAAATATTGGGGAGGAGTAATGGTTATACTGTCAATGAGTAGTTTGTGAGAATTGAAGCTATTTATATATAGTGGGTAAAGCCTTTTAACTATGTGCATTTGAAAAAAAATAGTAAAGTCATTTCTCCCGTTATTTTCATGTCCTTGGCTGTCTACCTATTGAGCTGTTTCCAAAGGTGTCTTTAATCTTCTTACGGTAGACCCTGATGAGTCTCATTTGCTATGAAACTGGTACTAAATATCTGGATCTGTAGATTTACAGCCATCTGAGCAGTGAGACTTCCTCACATTCCCTATAAATTATTAGTATAGTGGCTGTAAAAAGCCAGTTTTGATTTCATACGTACTCACATGTTGAAATTAGCTATGTATAAATATTGATTTGATGTGATAATCATGGGAAAATACCTGCATATCTACAACTTAATTTGCTTCATTTTGAGTCCTCATTTAGCATGACATTTAACATTAATTTAATGTAACTGGAAAAAATAAAATTCAGAACACATTTGGGGGCAACCTGTGTATGCACAAGTAGTTAATTGGTTTTCCTAGGACTATTTTTATTAATTAATTAATTTTATATTTATGTTATAAATGTATATGAAATAATTCTATATAATTATATATAGAATTATATGTATAATATATAAAAATTTGTATATAATTAACTTAATTAATTTTGTAAACAGATACTACTTACAAACAGTGTCTTACATAGGTTTATGTCCTAAAAAAAAAAAAGTTGAAAGAAACCAATTCCATTATTTTGAAGTGTGAGCACAACATGTCCTCCTTGGCATGTTATTTCTGTTTATTTGTGGGGGGAGGATTGGTAGTTTGATAAAAGTTGTTCAGGTTCTTCACCTAAGAAAACAACCATGTCTTTGGAACTCCATATTCTCTATCTTTGGAATTCCAAATTACATCTGAATACCTACTCTGTTTGGCAAAGTTGACCTGGGTGCAAAAGATCAATAACTGTATGCAGTTGGATTTTTTTGTTGGGGTTTTGGGTTTTTTTTTTGCGAAGGTGTGGCAGCTTGGCTCTTCCTCACCCAACTTTACTTTGGAAGGCCATGAGAAGGGAGTAAACTGCATTGACTATTACAGTGGAGGAGACAAGCCATATCTCATTTCGGGTGCGGATGATCGGTTGGTTAAGATCTGGGACTACCAGGTATGTGTTCAGCTCTTCATAAACTTTTATGCAGACTGCCATAGTAAAACCATTAGTGAAGAAATAGAAAAAGGGAGAAGGGACTTGAATACACCAACAGATTTTCCTCATTTTCACTTGGAAAGAAGGAAGTGGGGAGGAAATATTTTGTGACAAGTTTTGGAGCTTTTTTTAAAATAAAAAGTCTTTGTTAACCCTTCAGAAAGGTTAACCTGCTGTGAAGTTAAAGAGCCTCAAAGTTAAGTTGTAGAAATAAATTTGACATAACGTTTCTATGTTTAGCCTTATTTTTTTCTTGTAACGTAGTAATCCCTGACTTCTGCACTTTTTTTGTGGATTAAGGTGCTCCTTTTCTATGTTCAAATGTAAATATTGTTCACGTATCAACTCTTCCCATCCTTCTCATGAATGTTTTTTAATTCCCTTCCCTCTCCTTTTTAATCCTATGCACATTTACACACATGCATGTGCTTCTACTTGACAGTGTGTAGGTGCTCATAAGTTCTTGCTATGTAGAAGTGTACAAATGGCCAGAAGGGCAAGACTAAAATTTGTTAGGTAGTAATTTCTAGTTGTTGAAGCATATCGCCCTAGAGTAAATCCAAGCTCAGAGTTAAAGCTAGTGCTGTTAATTTATGTATGCACTGCAGTAATGACTGTTGCATAACAGTGCTTGAAATTTTGTCACCATGTACAGTTCTGTAGTCTAATCTTGATAGTCTCAAGCATAGTAGACTTTTCCTTCACAACTGTGTGAATGAACTTAGTGAAGACGATATTATATCTGTCTTCACCTGTCATTAGATTCAGAGGCATGTTTTGTTCTGATTTTTTGCAGTGAACTTTAGCTTTCTATCTTGCTTTAATCTGTTGTGCTAGGTAGCTCTGAGAAAGCACATCATCTAAGCAGAAACCGATCTGAAAATAGGGGAAAACAACTGTCAAAGGAAATAAATATTTTCTTCTGGGGAGAAGAAGTTAACTCAATGCAGTCACAGTTTTTAATAGGTCTTATGCTGTTGTTTGAGCATCTTGGAAATAAATGTTACTGTAAGAAATTTAGAGAAATATGTTTATATGTTTCCAGAAAAATTTTGGATTTGGGGGAGATTTTTTTAAGAAATTAAGGCAAAAATATACCAGCATGTTTATTATATGTACCTGTACTTTCAACTTTTTTTGCAGAATAAAACATGTGTACAAACACTGGAAGGACATGCTCAAAATGTGTCATGTGTCAGCTTCCATCCTGAATTGCCTATCATTATCACAGGCTCGGAAGACGGTAATTTTGTATTTTGATATATTAAATTTTATCATTAAATAATTAAATTTCAAAATATCCATTTTAATGATATATAAAGGACAGGGGAAGATCTTACAGGAGAACTCTTGGTGGTGTGACTACACACCTTCTGCCCTCGCATTGTGAGGAGATAAAAGGCATGTATTTGTTTTTCCTCTAGGAACCGTGCGCATTTGGCATTCAAGCACTTACCGCCTGGAAAGTACCCTCAACTATGGTATGGAGAGAGTGTGGTGTGTGGCCAGTCTGAGAGGATCCAATAATGTCGCTTTGGGATATGATGAAGGCAGCATTATTGTTAAGGTACCGTTAATGATTTGAAATGAGAAATGGTAATTTGTCAGTATCTACAGTTAATGATTTGAAATGAGAAATGGTAATTTGTCAGTATCCTGTGTACAGAGCAACTGACTTCTTATTTGTGATAATGAGTAAAATGCTCAAAAATTGTCATTTCAATTGGCATTTTTAGGCAGAGCCAGGGTTTTTCACTAGGTATGTTCAAATGGAAACAAAATCAAGAATGTGTTTTCTCCATCTGCTAAATTCCTCATGCTACACTTCCTAGCTTGGTCGTGAAGAACCTGCAATGTCCATGGACGCAAATGGAAAAATTATTTGGGCTAAACATTCAGAAGTCCAACAGGCTAACTTGAAAGCTATGGGAGATGCTGAAATCAAAGATGGAGAAAGATTGCCACTTGCTGTAAAGGATATGGGAAGCTGTGAAATCTATCCACAGACAATTCAGCACAACCCTAATGGACGGTAATAGATTTTAGAACAAAATACTTCAATATTTCTGATTTCTCTTTATTTTGAAAAATTTTTGAATGAAAAAAATTAGTTGCATGTGTGCTGGCAGCTGGTGGAGAACAGGTGAATCAGAGCCAGGCACTGTAAAATCAGAGGAATAGATGGGCTTCACCTGTAAGGGCTCACAGCTTCAACAGAGAAGTTGGACACTAGTCAGGGGAAGAAGTGTGCAAACAAAATGTATAAGGTAACTGCAGAAAACCACATCTTTATTTATCACTTCTTTTGAATTGTTTTTTGTTAATAAATAAGCTAAATTAAAAGAAAAGGTAAAGGGGTAGAAGGTAGAAGAGCCGCTCGGTGGAGACCAGAAGGAAGAGGAAATAATAAGTAGCTAGCAACATGACGCAGGAAAAAATCCAGTTCTGTGACTTTTGGAATATAGGGAGCTCTTTCATCCTGTCTGTGTTTGCAGTGATTATATTGGGCTAGGGGCCTTGAACTTTTCCGATGAATTTGTGTACTTGATCGTGCCTGTTGAACTGAACACAGGTACCTGACAGATGCATCTTTCTCATGCTCTAGGTTTGTAGTAGTGTGTGGTGATGGTGAATACATCATCTATACAGCTATGGCTTTGAGAAACAAGAGCTTTGGTTCTGCACAGGAGTTTGTATGGGCACACGATTCTTCAGAGTAAGTATTGCAGATTTTTTCCTTTGTATTAATTAAATTTGCTGCTGCTGTTTTCAGGCTGTACAAATGGTAAACTGGCCTGAAGATGAAAACCTGTGTGCATACCGAACTTTCAATAACTGTCCTGCTTTAAAATTTTCCATTTGTAGCACTGTGCTGATTTTTTGAAGATAAATGTAGTTGTTTTGTAGCAATTTAGGATTTTAGTAATTTACTACTTTGGAAGATGAGTAATTTTTTTGTTTTTTGGGTTTTTTTACAACACAACCTCTATTTAGATACGCCATCAGGGAGAGCAACAGTGTTGTAAAGATATTTAAAAATTTCAAAGAGAAGAAGTCATTCAAACCTGATTTTGGAGCAGAAGGTAAGTATTTATTTTAAAAATAGATATGTTGGCACATTTTTTGCACAATGTGGATTTCTTCCACCTTTATTTTCTTGCAGGCATCTATGGTGGCTTCCTGTTGGGGGTCAGATCTGTTAATGGTTTGGCATTCTATGATTGGGAAAACACAGAATTGATTCGCAGAATTGAAATTCAGCCTAAACATGTAAGTTTGTAGATGGGACTGAAGGTATTTATCTGTCTGTTTACTGTTTTTTTTTTTACTAGACTGCTAATTTTCTTGAATGAAGCTAAGCTGTCGGTCATAACGTAATAACTTAAGTTTATCTCAGTCATGCAGCAGAAAGGGAAAAAAAAAATCCCTGTGTGTGTGTTGGCTTCTCAGGTCCTAAAGTTTCTGTTAGAGTTAGTATGCTTTAATTTATATATCTTCATTTTTTAACCTGGAGTCTCTAAAGCAGTGCCATTATTGATTCTGATGATACAGATTTTCTGGTCTGACTCGGGAGAGCTTGTCTGCATTGCTACAGAAGAGTCATTCTTCATTCTGAAGTACCTATCAGAAAAAGTTGCAGCAGCCCAAGAAACACATGAAGGTGTCACTGAAGATGGAATTGAAGATGCTTTTGAGGTACCTCTATCTAAAAAATGGAATAGAACTCGAGATCATGGAAGCAGGTCTTCCCATAGTATAGCAAATTTAGTCCTTAACAGTCCTATTAAAGTTTAGATTCCAAGACACTGAGTACCACACTGTATACATCTGCCTGAGCAACACCACTACTCATTTTATTTGGGTTCCTTGGGGAGAGTGTCCCTGTTTGAAAGCCAGCATGACAGATCTTGAGCCTGCATTTCTCTTCAGATGTTTACTATTCTCACAGAGCTGTAGAAGTTATGTTTAAAACATACTTCTGGGTAGTATGTTTACATAGGTTAAACTTTTTCTGCAATTTTCAAGTTTTGAAATTTATTGAAGTTTGAGCAGAAGTGGAAAGACCTCGTGCTGTGAAACAAAAATTTCAGAAGGAAGGCTGTCTTTTATCTTGCTTAATGCTTAGTTTGGTGCATGTTTCCTAGCTTTATTAGTTCAGGTAAGAATTAATGTAGAGATTTCACGTTACAGCATTTCTGTAAAACTAAAAGCATTATTTATGTACTTGAACTGTATCTAAACTTATTTTTGCAACTTGTCCAACTATTTACTTAAATATAGAATATTCAATTTAATTTGAAAATGCAGTTGTCTTACTGCTATCTAAAAGTATCTTTTTATGTATCTAAATCAAACTTAATTTGCAGGTTCTTGGTGAGATTCAGGAGATTGTGAAAACAGGTTTGTGGGTAGGCGACTGCTTTATTTACACCAGTTCTGTTAACAGACTCAACTACTACGTTGGAGGAGAAATTGTCACTATTGCCCATTTAGACAGGTAAGTTGCTGCATCGGGTTTAAAGAAACTGTTAAAGGTTCTTTCAGTGAATAGGACAAGGTGAGCCTTGTCACCTGCTTGCTGTGCGTTACTACTTATTCTTACATATAATGCTAATGTAGGTTCTGAGGCAGTAATGTAGTCTTGGAGGGAATAATCAGTGTTACTTGAAAGTGTCTATATAGTAAAAGTAGAATTTTTCATGTAAGTATTCTGGCAACTGTAAGAACTACTGGATTTATTTATAGACTATTTGGTGGTAGATCTATTCAAGATCAATATTCTTTGGTTTGTTTCAGAACAATGTACCTTTTGGGGTATATCCCTAAGGACAACCGACTTTATTTGGGTGATAAAGAGCTAAACATTGTTAGCTACTCTTTGCTGGTCTCAGTGCTTGAATATCAAACTGCTGTGATGAGAAGAGATTTCAGTATGGCTGACAAAGTTCTTCCCACAATTCCGAAAGAACAGAGAACCAGAGTTGCACACTTTCTTGAAAAACAGGTAAAAAACCTACTTCTTAGTTATCAAAAACTTAATAAATAAGTTTATTCACATTTCTAATTGGGTTTGCTAAGCAAAACCCAATCTTGTTATCTGTAAGCATAAACTCCAGTTAATCACTCATATTCATTTGAGAATACTGTAACCTTCTGTTAAGCTGTTAAGAGCTCTTTTTGTCAGAATTTCTAGGATGCTGTTTGACCTGATGGATCACAGCCTTACTTTCAGATTTTTATTTTAGGGCTTCAAACAACAAGCTCTTGCAGTATCTACAGATCCAGAGCATCGTTTTGAACTTGCTCTTCAGCTTGGAGAATTAAAAATAGCTTATCAGCTTGCAGTGGAAGCAGAGGTAAACATACAATTTTTGGTGATTCATACTAATTCTGAGTATTAACATGAATCTAAGAGGCCCTGTAAAAAAAGACTGGTATGTGGGGATGCAGTACAACTCCCTGAACACTATAAATGCCTCCAACTTCCTTGATGAAGTTCTTCTGCCTGTAATTCAAAGGCATCTAAGCCATAGGATGGGGACAGAAGAACGTTGTCTGCTCAGAAAGCTACAGGAACTCCTGGAGAATATAAAACTTGAACCAAGCCTTTATCTCCAATATTTAACAGTGAGAGGAAGAATGACAGGACTGAAGCCTCTAGGCCTTTGTTCCAGCCTTGGCAAACTTAGACTGATGCCCTAAGAAGACCAGCAGGCAGTGATTTGTCCCATAGCCACTATTCCAAGAATTGATCTCTCAGTTCCTACTGTAAAATAATTAAGTCAGTGATAAGGAATGTTAACTTAGTTACAGACTTTCTTACATTCTGAAGGTTATTTGGGAGCTTTAGGATATTGTTACTCTTTAAATTTCCAAAGTTATTTCTACCTCTTCCTTCCCTGTTGAATGAAAAACTTTTTTTTATGTAATGGTATAGCTGTTTAATCATCTACATATAACACTCCCTGTATCATGCTATGAATCTGCAGTAATCATAGTATTTCAAAGGGAAGACTAGTGTCATGGTAGGATACAGCACCTTCATGAGTAAACTTACATTTCCATATTGAATGCTCTGAAAATCTTTAAGGGTTATTTTTTGTGTTTCCCTCCCTCTCCCTTTTTTGTACCATTAGTCAGAACAGAAGTGGAAGCAGCTTGCTGAGCTTGCTATTAGTAAATGCCAGTTTGGCTTAGCCCAGGAGTGTCTCCACCACGCACAAGACTACGGAGGACTTCTGCTCCTGGCCACAGCTTCAGGAAATGCTAACATGGTGAATAAGTTAGCTGAAGGAGCAGAGAAAGATGGCAAGAACAATGTTGCATTTATGAGCTACTTCCTTCAGGGAAAGTAAGTACCAAACATGAGATTCAGATTGTTTTGTTCTGCTTTCCAAAATGCAAAGAACTTCAGGATCTTCAAAGGGTTAACTACAGCTAACTTAAAACTTCCTGGAGGAAGATCATGGCATGTGCCTTCCCAGAAAAGCCGACTCTATTTTATGATGGCTGCTATCTATAAAATCTGAAATGAAAGCACTTTAATGTAATAAACAGCTAACCTAATAGAAAAAAATTGTCTTTATTAAACTTACTGGTTAAAATCACATCTTAAAATCTTCTAGGCTTGATTCATGTTTGGAACTCCTGATTAAAACTGGACGTCTCCCAGAAGCTGCTTTTCTTGCACGGACATATTTGCCAAGCCAAGTTTCAAGGTAACCTCAAAGCATATGCAGAGTGTAAATAGTGTTGTCAAAATTAGCTGTATATAACAGATACGGTTTGCATCCCCAGAGTTGTTAAACTGTGGCGAGAGAATCTCTCTAAAGTCAATCAGAAAGCTGCCGAGTCCCTTGCTGATCCTACAGAATATGAAAATCTTTTCCCTGGATTAAAGGAAGCTTTTGTTGCTGAAGAGTATGTTAAACAAAGTCTTGATGACTTGCGGCCAGCCAGGGAATACCCTCTTGTCACTGTAAGTATGATGGGAGCTCTTCTGTCATCTCTAGAAGAAAAACATTTGGTGCTGCATGAATTCAGCTTAAAGCAAGTCAGTGCAACCACTTGAACATTCCATGAACATGTGTTTTGGTGCCTTTGTTTCTTTTAGCCAAATGAAGAAAGAAACTTACTTGAAGAAGCAAAAGGCTTTCAGCCCTCTGGAGTAATGGCACCTCAGGTTAGTGTTACTACTAAATGATGAACTCTGAGAAAGAGGCAGAAAACCAATTTCAGTTGCACATACAAACACTGCTCCAACTGCTGCAAGTTTTCGAAAGCTCAGTAGCTGGAACCTGGAAACTTTTGGATATTACAGCAGTTAAAAATGCTTTCTATTCTTTGCTAGTGTACATGGTTATGAGCAAAGACTATTCCATGACTTACCAGGAATCCTAATCGATTACTGATTAGAACAGGTTTTCAAGTATCTGAAGTAACTCAAACTGATTTTTTTTCATGACCAGCTCAGTTATCCACGTGCTATGCAGAAAACACGTGTTCTATATATAAGGTATAAGCACACAAATTGAAACAAACACTTAAAATGCTTTTCAGAGCTTAAACAAAAGATGACTTCTAATTCTTGCTTATATCAAATACATGTTACATTTGAACATGAAAATCAGTGTGAGAGTTTCTTAAAGATAATGATGTTGGCACAGCTCTCAGGCTAAGAACTAAAAACTGCAGTGGAAACTGAGGGAGAAAGTCACAACTCTCCATTCTGTGTCTGTTTTTTTTGTTGTAGGAGTTGCACTATGAAACTTCATTGACAATTTAGAGAAGCTAGATTACTTTCAAGTATCTTTAGTGGCTGTTCACTTCTTGTGTATCAAAGTATCATTAAAGCAAAATCAAACTTGTGTGCATGTTTGTTAAAGAAGATACAGAAATAGCGTTGCAGAAATTAGTTCTAATTTGGTCTAGATAGCGTGCATTAGAAGCTGAAAACAAGACCACTGTTGGAAGTTAATGACTGCTTAGAAGTCCTTAAATGGTTGTCTCTTACAGCTGAGGCTGAATATGGGAAGTTTTGTAGGATGTAATTATATAATTAATCTAAATACAGTTAACCACAGCTTCAGTAATGGTACTGTTGATTTATCTTAATATGAAACTTGTGCAGCAGTGAAATGAGGAGGGTGTTAAACCAGTTACTGGATATGGAGCACAAAGGCCAGCAACAGAACTGATTTACCATCTTTGCTGAAAGGGCTGTGACAGTCTCAAGTAACCTAATCTCTCTTCTGCTGAGGTCATTGAAAATCACTTTAACTTTCTAACAGCACTTCAGTATTTGAAACTAACTGATACTTTCTGGAGATTGTACCAGTTCCATCATCAACTGCTTTAAGTAAACTGGGTGGTGGAACAGTAGTCTCCAGTGGAGTGAGGACTAGAATGCTTTCTGGCTCTGAAGATGTGGCTCAAGAATTACCGAGGGAAACTTCAAAAGAGAACCAGGGAGAGAGGGGGATTATAGGTCTGCTGTTTACTTGCGTTTGTTGACAGAATTTAAACTCAAAAGAATTTATGGAATCTCTTTTTCATTAGAAGGCTGAAGAACAAGTTCCACCTCCTAAACAAGAAGTGATGAAGACAGTTTTGCATAGCTCTGATGTACTTCCAACAAGAGAGCAAAAGGTACTGAAATATATGAAGGGAAGTATAAGCACTAAATTCATTTTACATTAAAGACTTGTAATGTGATTAAACCAAGCTACTGGAAAATGTCACTTTCTGTTAATAGACCCAGATGGCTTAACCAGTCCATGTTGCAGGCAGAAACTGCACACAGTAACAAAGAGCAGGTCCTACAGCCTTGTTGATTTACAAGGAACAAGGGTGGAGTCCAAAGGCAGTTGGTCAGAACATTGTGAAAAGTTGCAACTCTGAGAGCTGCTTTCTTACCAAGAAGTCAGCTTTCTTATGTTCCACCTGGCTGCCTCAGCTTGGTGTTTTGCAGAACATACCAATCATACATCCTATACACTGGCTAACATGTAACTGTAGTAGTGTTCCCTGATCTAGTCTTTCCTTTTCCTAGACACTGCTGGACTTAGAAGATGACTTGGATAACTTGGATCTGGAGGACATTGATACCACAGATATCAATCTGGATGAAGATATCTTAGATGAGTGAACATACTTTTTAGGTGACCACATCTATTACTCCAAACAAAGGAGTGAAGTTCTGTGGACTATGTCCCTCAAGTGAATTTAATTTTTATACTGCAAGTGGACCATGTACATGTAGAAAGATGGGTAGACCCAGCAACTTCAGTGTGTTGAAGCTCAAGCTGCAGGCCTGCTCCCATGCACACTAAAAGATGTTTTCATTTATCAAGCAGTTCAATAAACTTTTAAACATCCTATTCCTCAGTTCTCCATTTACTAATAAATGTACTACTCTCAAGCCCAGCTTCAGTACAGATTCAAGGTACAACAGTAAAGGAATTAAACTCTAGGTATATTGTCACCTCAAAAGTCGTGATGACTGATGTAAGTTCACTTACAGAACTTCTGAAAACAACAAGCTGCTGTAGAGATTCATACATTGTTTATTAAAATTCTTTTGTGGCATATTGAAAGACATGGACTCCTCCAGGTGATGGTAAAGGAGAAGAGTATAGTCAGTTGTTTGAAGTATTTATTGTGGAATCCTGTACAGAGCATGTTTATAAACATATTTAGACTTAATGGTGAACTAAGGTTTATTTCATGAAGCTGTAGAAGTAGCCATTGCTTCTTCATAAGCCTGGAGGGCCAGCTCTATGTAGCCTTCTTTCTGGGACTCAGTTTTCACAAATACCTGCAAACAGGGCAGGAGAGAGATCAATGTTCAGTATATATTATGCATAGTTGCATAATGAGCCCTTCCTCATTCCTGTGGTAAATCAGGCAGCTACAACTGAAATCCTGGTGCAGCTGTATGTAGTTTAAAAAAACCCCAAACAACCTGGCATGCACAACAGTTCAAGTTAAATATCTGCTTCTTAAGGTAATGAGAAATTTAGACTATGAAGTAGTCTTCTGCTGCTTAAAAGCTTTCTCTTCTATAGTTAAGTAGCCTTAAAGTAGAAAGGCATACCTTGATCAGATCGACTCCCTGAAGTTTCCCTTCTTTAGCTTCTTTTGCTGACTGACATTCCGGATGAAGCATATGATACAGTGTAATTAAACTCGTAGTGTCATCCAACCTAAAGAAATAAAGGCCTATTTGTTGCAGTACTTTCTCTTACGAGTATTTAGAGAAAGCATACTTTGTGGTGTACTTTGTACACCACAGGCATTCATAAATTTGTGCTTTCGCTGAGCAGAGAGTCATTAGAACACACAGATAAACAGGCATCCCATCACCTACTGCAATGGCAGCCTTCGTGAGAAGAGCAGAAGCACACACCAAGGTGCACCAGGTAAGGCATATAAATTTATCCACACTGCAGTTTAAACCTGATGTACTGTTCAGCCATAATACAGCTGAAATCTCTCTGTAAAATACAATTAATTACCTAGTAACAAGTATTTAGCAGAACCCTGCCAAAGAGAAACTTCCTAACACCGACTGCAGTAACTAGGATATTTTACAGGAGTAGTATTAGAATCTTGTGACACCTACCTCTCAGCCAAATTTAAACTGGAACAGGTGTTTTACATGAACATGAGCATAAGCAGGTAAAGATTATCCAAGCAATTTTAAATTGTCTAGATATTTGAATTTTGTGTTTATTCCAAAGTGAACCTGCCTACGTTTCTTCATAGCCTCAGGTTTAAAAGTAGTATCTAACTCCCTGTTGACAGTTTCTAACTTCAATGCCACTATCACTGCAAGTGGAGTGCTAATTGCCAAATTTCTCCTAGTAACATTTTGAACAATATGGTTTGCTTCATGAAGTTTTGAGTAAGTTTAGCAATATATCTTGCAGAAATCCATCAATTTAAGATGAAAGTCTGTCTGTTCCTAAACTACTTGGAAATTGCTCTAAAACTCAGCCTGTCAAACAAATTGAGTTCAGTAGCACAGAATTATTGGGCTTTAAGATCAGTAGGGCCCAGAGTGGAAGGGTACTGACAATTACATGGGAAACAAAAATAAAACCCCAACACTTAAAAAAGGCTAATTTCTGCAGAAACCTAGTTTAGTACCCCACAACTTCAGACTGCAGTTGGTGCTTCCATTCAGCATCTATATAGCTAACAGTTACAATTAGCATAAGATTTCATGGCAATGAAAACTTTTATACCTCAGAAATACTGTTTCTATTTTCAAACAATGATACTTCTTGTTTCCTATTTATTTAGATAAGCAGAAATAAAAAAGTGACAAACACCACTTACAAGTCTCTGTGGATCATATCTATTAGCAAGCCATCCGTTTTCTTTCTGTTTACTAGATACCATACCATTCCTCCAAAGTGTCTTGTTGAACGGAGCAGATCATACTTGGCATGTTTCTCAATGTCATCATATGTCCGATGATGAACCTATACACAGAAAACACTTGTTTCATCAGCGTAACTAGAGCCTGATGACAGTTCCTCCCTTCCAACTCTCACTGAGAGGCTTTTAATCTATTTTCAGACCTCCCTGAAGTGCAGGAGTAAGCCACAGTCTGAACCACGCTACCTTAAAACTATACATGTAATTCAGGGTAACAGTCAAGATTCTTAGTACTTAGGCACACATATCTTGATGTTAAGAGAAAGCTAAAAACTAGTTAGGTAGTGAAGATTCAGGGAGGGAGGGACATAACCTCTGAACATTTCACTGCTGTCAAGCTGTAATCTGTTTTTTTAATAAAGGAGAAACATGCTAGAGCAAAGAGGTAAAATTTTACGTTGAAGAAAAGGTACTTGGAAAATTGCCTAATAGAAGTTATCTTCTCACTGATTTGAAAAATTATGACAGCTTAGAGAAGTAAACATGATTAAGTCAAGTGTAGACTAACCTATTCACTAGTAACTGTAGTTATCAAATCTAAATATTTCAGATAGAAGTATATTTTTGTACTTGGTCTTTTTCAAAAGTACTGTGTGTACAGTGCTCTCAGGTGCACTTCATCAGTTATCTACCTGGTCCTTTCAAATCCTAACAGCGCAGTTTTAGTAGCACAACTCTGGTTGTGCTCACTTATTGTCGTTATCAATTCTGGTTGGATACAAAAAATACCTATAAGACTATTTCTATGCATCTGTGGTTCTTTCTATACTGTAGAAAATTAAACAAAATCCTGTTTTACCTTCCTGCAAGAGAAAAAAAAACAAGACTCATCACAATGATAACAGATAATTTATATGGGGGAAAAAAACACAAGTGAACAACAGCTTTGGTGCCCAGATAATACTTATGTTTACAAAACAAACCCTGAAGTTCTTCACTAACACTTTTTTTTTTTTTTACACTAGAAAAATAAATGTGAACTCACTCTGATATAGTCAGGTGAATCTGGCTCAAACTGAGCAATGCACATGTTAAGGATATCCTCATGACGGTCTTGCTGAAACACAGTCTAAAACAACAAATCAAATTCAGGAATAGATTCTGTATCCCACCATTCCAACTCTTCAACATCAAAAGAGCAGCCACAACATTTCTGTTCTGGGCAACCCTTAAAGAGCATATCCCTTTAACCACAAGACAGAATGGATAAGAAGTACAGTAACTGCCTTGATGACATTAGTACCATTTCTTGATTTTTTGTTTCTGAAACATCAGTTGACATTTTCAGATTAAACATATAATTTCATCAACAGATAACAATTAAACTTAGTGGATTTCTAGTACGACTGAAAATTTACACCTACTCAGGATTTACCTGGCCCTAACCTGGAACTTAAGTATTTTAGCTAAATTACAGTGATAAGCAATTGTTCAAAACAGATTTCAAGCATCTTAAAACATACAAGTGGACTGGCTTACACAGAGGTGCTCTGTCCAAACAGCAGTTTTGCTACCAGAGCACATTTAAATAAAAATTATCACTTTTCAAAACCAGGAGGCTCTTACCACAAGGTGTTCATCCTTGAATATCACTGGGGGAATAACTCTGCGCCCTTCTTTTGGGAAGAATATCTGTATCATTCTGTCTCTTTCTTCCCAGGTTGCTTTGCGCAATACACCATTTGGTTCTCTAACTACAATGAAACGTTCCTGAAAAGAAGGTAAAAGAAGAGCATTCTCTCCCAAAGTCTTCTCTCTTCACAGCCAGAATCATTGCAAGAAAAATTCTCATTTGACAAAGTCCTTCTATACCTAAACTCCCACTCATAATAACCAGTTTCTAGTTGATTGTTGCTATGTGCTAGATTCATCGTTTCTCCCTTGGTACCTGCTAATGAAGTGCTACATTCCCACCTTAATTTTACCGTATGGCATAACTGTGCATGGGCCTAGCTAAAAGCTATAGCTCTGAAGTTTAGACAGATAACATTAATACACTAAGAAAGGTATGAGCTTTGCTGCAGGCCTGATTTTATGCATTTAATAACACATACTAAGTTAAGAATCCAAGTGTCTTGTATTTTTAAACTTTGTTTCAGAGGTAGGTGCTAGAATCAAGTAAGGACAAGTACAAAACAAAAAATAGAACAAATAAAACAATATACTCAGATCTATTCACAAGTACATTTAATTTAGGGTGGAAGATCAGAATGTTTGTTGGGATTAGGAAGTTTTCAATATGTTGAGGCAGGATAATAAACAGCAGGTTCCTGGAAAGAGCTCTCAGGTGGATTAATAGATGGAAGACTCAGCAATTAATTTTGCAGGATCATCACTATATGCATGTTTGAACCATGGAGACTTCTTAGAATCATAACTACTGTTGAGAACTTTTCTGGCCTTTTACTACTAGTACTTAAAACAATTTAGATGTTTCATTATACAAAGAAATCTTTATCCCTATACTCCACAATTCTATTTGACAACTGTTTCTTCACAGCTTTCCTGTGAATTCATTTATCATTTACTCAGCTTTCCCACCAGCCCTTTGCAACTGTGAAGTAGCTCCATCTTTAGGTTTATGCACATTACTAAATAATCCAATTCCACAGAAAACTTCTCTAGGAAGCATGGAAGAACTCAGCACTCCTAGTATATACAATCACCTGCTTTTAAAATAATTAACTATCCCACAGCTTCCCCCCCACAGTATGCCTGCTTTTGAGCACTGGAAATTAATTTATCCTTATCAGTTAGAAGCAAACATTTAGAAATATCTGTCTTTGTACTGCCTTGTACCAAACTGTACTAAATTTACAACTCCTCAGCCTTTCTGCAAACTGCTATAACTACATATTAAAACATAAAGCTTATTTTGAAATTAAGAATGGAAAGCTCTTAAAATAAATTAATACACTGTTACTTACACGATGTGGAATGGAGTAAGTTAAATCTGTAAACACATATTTTGTAGTTTCAGTTCCTTCAAGGAATTTGTCTTCTGCTAAGATATCATCAATTGGCTCTCGTTCATTCAAAACCGGGGGCATGATCAGTTTTACTTTAGCTTCCTCAATAGCTTTTTTTGTGGCCTTGGGGAAAAAAAAAAAGTAGTTTAATTTGACAATTTTAAAAAATCATCCTATCGAAAAGCTAACATACAATTTTGTGACAGATGTTTTCATTTCAAGAGAAATTTAGAATTTTTTTTTTTCCTTATTCAGTTCAGAAGTGAGACACTAATTCAATCTCCAGGTAGATGAATCGCATGTGAACAATATACTGGTACTGTAACTGGGGCAAATTGCTGGAAGAGTTCCAAAACTAAAACCTACATATACTACTGCAAACATCAAGTTTAGTTCCTGTATTTTTTCACAGTAAATTTCCCCCAGAGCATAAACCACAATCTACAGTTTATACATAGTTGCGACTGTGGATAAAGAACTGGCTTAAGTCAGGCCCCTTTATCATCCTGGACCATGGTCAGACAACAGGGAAAAAGAGTATTCAAAGGATTCCTGGGGCTAAAATTTAAATATCAGAGAAACATGTTTAACACAATTGGGAAGCATAAGGAAAGAGAGTCTGTCACTCAAGAAAGCAAGCATCCAATTTCTTTTCATATTCCATAAAAATCAAGGAAAACAGGACAAGTAAAACTATATAGAGTGAAGAATCACTGATTCACACTAATTTAGGAAATAACCTTGAAACAAAGGAGAGAAACCGAAGTATTTATGCAGCAGCATTAGAGAAAGCAGAAATATGGGCTGTTACAGACTTTGTGCTAAAACCAAAATAAGTTAAAATCTCAAAACGGAGAGAGCAGCCTTACCTCTTCCAGCTGAGCTTCTGTCATCAGCTTGTACTTGGGCGGTTTCAGCTCCCTTTTCACCGGCCTAAAAACCTTCTGCAGGTTGAGCCCTGTCATTTTGTAGAGCAGATTTTGAACCGCTTCATCCGCAAAGGACGGCTTGACGGGTTTTCCTTCTGCGGGAGGGTGCCACACGCTGTTAACCCATGGGGCTGGGGCTGCGAGGAGAGGGCCGCGGTCCCGCCTCCCCCTCCCCTCAGGCGAAGGCAGCTGTATCTTCTGTTGTGAATTTCAGTCTTACAGACTGTGGTTAGGGATGTGTGAAACAGAAAGAAAACCTACTTTCAGCAGGCAAGTCTCTGTACAGGGGCCCTGAATGCTTCCAATTTTAAAAGGTTCAAAGCCACACAGTGATGCAAGCTGGTTGATGCCTTCCATTGAAACAGGAACTGTTTCATCTCCAGGAGGGAAGATACAGAAACACAAGCAATGTGCTTAAATTCTGTAGATTTCCAATTGTTTTAGTTTAGTGGGTTGTCCATTGCTTTGCCAAATCAAAGTCAAAATTACGTTACTTTTGAAAATGAAGATTGAAGTCTTGGATAAAAGAAAGACTTTAGAGCATATATTGGCTTTCATTAAGTTAAGCATCAGCTGAAAAATGTATTTGTTTCTAATAATAGATCTTCATTGTATTAGGGAGTATTCCTATTTTCCTCAGCCTTATTCAATATCCAAACTCATGTGCTGGCTTGAATTTTATATTCAAGCTTTTCAACATCCTGGCCTTTGCATTGTGAGAAAGGTTACAGGAGGGTGTATTCTTCTTGTATTTGTAGTGGTACAATTAAGTTGGAATAATTGAGAACTGAAGAGTGCAACTGAACGCTTAATATTATTTTAATGTAATTTTGTGCATAATTTATTTAAATAATGATAGAAAATGAAAAATAATTTTGAGGAAATGGAGAAGATGTTGTTTTTCAGTTCTTGCTTGGAAGATCTCTGGAGAGAGAGCTATACCCTATAAGGGAATTGGGAAGTTATTTGGCGACTTGCCTAAAAGCCATTTCAGACCTGTTCATGAATTTGGATGGCAAGCCAACGTCCTTTTTAATTCACAGAAGTGCTTAGAAAAACAACAGAATTTATTGGTCTATGTCCAAGAGAGGTTAAATTCACATTCATTTTGTATTGGAGTAGTAACAGCTGCTATGAGGATTAGCCTTTTGGCTGCTGGGATGAAAGGAAATATTAACTAACTATACCGTAGATGGAAGTACAGCAGGTTAACATAATTTATAAAATAATATCAATTTATATTGAATAGGTTGATTATATTTTATTTATTGTTTAATATTTGTACTGAAGTAATTTTAAGTAGGATGTTTTATACTGATATATTTAAAAAGACAACACCATCTTGAAGAATCAGTGGTGTAAAAACTGATCATGAAATAAAGAAACTTTCTTAGCTTTTGTTACTATTTTGAATGCATCCCAGGACAGTTGCTGCTGGAAAATTACAACCATCTGATGATGGGTGGATGTCCCCTGTGAAACACATCGGTGGTCTAAGTCTGGATTCTATTGGAAAAGTGTCAATACAAAATCACCTCCACAGTTGGCATTAATTTCCTTTTTGTTGGTAGTTTCAGGAGAGCAAAAGGATCAGATGGCTGCTAAGAGTGAACCATTTTGGTTAACATCTCAGGGAAAGAGAAGGCAAATGGGGAGCTTAGGAGCTTGCATTGTAGCTTTGCCTATTTAATTGTTAAAATAAAAGGCTCTAATTTACCAGTCTTTCTGAATAATAATGATGTCAAATTAGTAGTGAAAATTGTTAGGGAGAAAGAATTTTTTCTTGGGAAAAATACAGTAAAAAAATACAAAATGTAAGGTCTGTTAACTCTGCCTGCAACCACTGTGAGAAGAAACAGAGTGAACCCAGTCAGGCTATGTGCATGTTCACAGTTGATGACACCACCTTTTTGAAATTAATGGTTGGTTCTCTTCTCCCTGATAAGAAATAATCTGGCAATCCTGTGGTACGTTTTTCTGAGGGACACAATGAACCAGGCTGGAAGGTCTTTTTACTGAACCTGTGTGGATTAGTTTGAAGAGAAATTATTTTTCACAAAGAAGGCAGAGAGTGTTGATGTAAGAGAGGTGACACAAACCTTATTAAGTCATCAAATTAGGCTTTAAAGGAATAGTATATTACATGTGGTTGGTTTTGTTTTGCCATGCACATAGATCAAGTGGGGTGGACTTTTTTGCTAAAATTATTGGTGTGGTCATTTGTAATATGACTGTCTATTTTCAGGCATATTACCTGCAAGTAAATTCTTTTCCAGTATCTTCTGTTTAAGGAGAGAGTATTACTTTCTCTGGAATTGTCTTTTAAGGTCTGTAGCCATGGATTTGCATTGCCATCCAGAGCCCTGAGTAGCTGTTTTGATGATGGTGATGATGATGATGCATGAGCCTTTGCTAATACATCAAAATACCTATTTTATATCTTAAAGACCATATAGAGTTCTGAAGCTGTTTTATTCTCAAATTTCATTTTGATACTTGACAGCAGGGATAGATCAATGTGGCTGTGAAACTCTGTCCCAAGCTGCTGCGCTTACCTCCAAGAGCAGAGTTATGGGTAGTTCTGCTGGACAAAGTCCAATTTTTACAAATAGTAACTGAGATGCCTACTGAAACTGAAGTAGTTAAGCTCAACTGTAGCCGTTATCATCCTGCATGAACAGCTGCCTTCTGTAACCTATGTAAATAACCTTGGTGAGACAGAATGAGTAAAACATTATGCAAAAGTCTTCCAAGCTTGTTTCTTCAGTGTGTCAGTTTTAGCAAGTGCTAACAGTAAGCTTAGGTTGAAGAGCAAATGTCCCTCTGGGTTTTATTTGTGCCTTGACTATTTGACATTTGTATTTCAAATCTGAAGGAAAAATGACAAAACAAAAAGGATTATATGTGCTCTTTATTTTTAATTTTCAGTCTAGTTTCGGACAAATTTACACTATGAATGTGTGTTATATACCTATGGGCCACAGGGGGGCAAGATTGAGATTTTAAACATGAAGAATGGAAGTGTCTGAGTAGTTACAGTGGATAATGTAAATGAACTCTTTTCAGTAATGACCCTGATTTGCCTCTGTCTCACATAAAGCTGCCATAATCTCACTTTAATAATGATAAATTAGATATATACAAATACTGTCTCCAGTAATTGAGATCACATACATTATTTATAGTAGGGATATAAATCCCACTTAAGTTTATATTGGGTTTTTTTTGCTACACTATAAGGGCTTGAGCCAAAGCCCATTAAAACCATTGGAAGTCCTTCACTGACTTCAGCAAGCTCTGAATTAAGTCCATATTTTTCAAATAAATTTTATTCTTCCTTTCTGCTCTTGTAATACTTATCTTTTAAAAATGAATTGTCAGGAAAAAAATAATAGTAAATATTCAGTATTATTGAAAGTAAGGTAGGATTTGAGTAATTGTTGTTTTCCCCCTTCTTAATCAGTTTTTACCATCTCTCTCATTCCATTTCTATTTGAAGTCCTGGCCATCTGAAGCCAAGCACTCGCCAGGGCACTGTGAACTAAATCTGGTGTCCGGCACAAATAGTTACATGTGAACAGGATGGGATGTATCTGATACCTTTTTTTTTACAGCAGAAGGGCAGAGCATGGATCCTGGCAGATTTGTTGGTTTGTTTCATTCTTTGGGAACAGGAACATTTGGAGGAGATAGCACACTCCAATTCAAAGGTTAATTACAATTTTTCCCTTTTCTCCGGTTGCTAACCCAAGTAGTCGGTACCTTGCTCTCATAATGGTACTTTTATCTGGTGTTCACTGAAACCTAACACCTGATAGAATATTCTGAAACCTAGACTGTCCAGATTAAACCTAGATGTGTATTAAGTGTATTGCCTGGCCTATTGTCAAAGGCTTCATAAAAATCCAGATCAGATGTGTCTACTAGTTATACTTTGTCATATTTTGTCACTCTCCCAAAATAGCCTGAAGATATGATTTTCCTGCTTTTTTTAATCCAAATTTCATCAGAACTATTGTATCATTTTATGGTTTTTCCTTTAAGTATTATATCAATGAATTTACCTGACACAGAAGCATATCATCCTAGTTATAAACAGTTCTAATACCTTTTCAATGGTAACTGCAAAATTTTTTTCTTCCAACCTTTTCTGATAATAGCTGATTTTATTAACAGACACAATCACTTCATTCAATTCTTTCTGAAGTAGGTGAATACATTTTTCTGCTGATGACTTGTCACAGTTAAATAGATTAATTTTCTGCAAAACTGATTCAGTCTCTATCATAAATTTCTTTGCTTATTTTTTTCTAGTTTAAAGAGCAGTTACCTCACAATTGGCCATCTTGTTTAGTGATGCCAGGAAAACACTGTTAACCTTAACCGCATGCCATTCCCTTCTCACATTCTGTTTGCTCTGATACTCCATCTGTCTCTGGGATTCTTTCACAAGTTCCCTTCTTCTGGTTCATGTAATTATTTTTCCTTAAACCTCCTAATTGTTCTTCATATTGCCCCTAAGCCTTCCTGTTTTCAACTTAGATTACTTTGAATTCATCTGGATTTGTTAGGATTTGTATTGTCCCCTTGTTTTCTCTTTCTTCTTTCCCCAAATTAATTTTTCATGGAAATAAGCTCCTGTAATTTGCTATTTAAAAATATGCATTTTTAAATTTACTTCATTGTTGCTGTTGATAAGGGCAATGTGTACCTTTGGCTTGCTAATAATATATATTTAAATAGCTTACATGACAGGGCCAAATTTTATTAACCAATTTCTTACCCATATTAGACTAAAGAACTTTTTTACACTATTTAAAATAAAATTCCCTCTCTTCTAAAGGTGGTGCTGGAGGGGTTTTCTGTTCTTTTATTTTTTTCTTTCCTTTGGGTCCAGAATGTAATACAAATTAAATTTGTTCAGGCAAACCCACTGTGCATTTAAAAAAGTCATTATAAAGACAGGATCCTGGGGGTCTGACAGAAAAGCTAAACCAGCTGTGCTCTCTGGTACAAACAACACATAAATCTACAGTATCTTCTCTTCATGATCAAATAAGTGAAAGAAAAGGCTCAGAAAGTAAAATATATTTTTATCTCACAGAAGCAGAGCTAAAAGAATTTAGTGTTAGTTTAAATCTCAGCCATTTCTACTAGTCTGTTAAAATCTAACATTTTTTCATTTGTTTTAAGCAGAAGTATTCTGATTTGCTAGTCAAACAACTCTATTTACCTGCTTGATATGGAGGTTGTCTTTAGGTCCAAGATAAATGGTTATTCAGCTGTTTAGTGGAGGGTGTATCTCACAAGAACAGTTTCCAGTTGTGTCTATTCTTGTTACTTTCTTTCTATCCAAGCAAATCAAGAAACTCCTAGAAACAAAAATAGACATAGAATTAATTTGGTCAAATGGTTATTAGATTGTTTTTACCATTTATTTCCAAGTAAACCTCTTGACATTTATTAGATTGCCCACTAGAGTTAATAGGAAGATTCCCATCCATTTTTGGATAAACTGTCTGAGTACGAAATGCCACTAGATGATTTCCAGAACAGCATGAACAAAAATGATTCAGCTGGTGCTATACCTGCTTAATCTGGGGCAAAATACATATGTATATTCTTTAGAAACTGTTATAAAACTGTGCACTGAATAAGTGATTACTTTTATGCTTCTTTTTATTTTCAGAGATTATGTATACAGATACAAACCTGCACACTGTGTTACCACAGCTCTTTCCTTGTGTACCCATAATCCCTGTATGCTTAGCCATGCCATTTTGCAATACATGATATGATCATTAACATATGTCAATGTTTGTACATTTGGACTAGAATAAGTGCTTGGATCTTTATGAAGGCACATATTACGTATCTAAATAAATAATGTAGCCGGGCAGCTGGAGAGATCTAGTAGTGGCTTTATAAAATGTTTCAATGGAAAAAAAACTGCAGACAGCCTAGCATGCCAGGAGAAATATTAGTGACAGAAACATAAAAAACACAGTCCTAACTCTGCCCTATGCACTGTGTGCAGCATGCCCCCATTTGTCAGAGGGATGAGTGTATGAGACACAAAGTCAAAGCGTGGAATTCTTTCCTTGTTGGGGAAGGGGATGAAAAACAACCAGCAAGTAGACTGAAAATTAAGTTGAAAAGCTAAAAGTGCTAGCTAAAAGCCCAAATATTTATATCTGGCTAGATTTATTTTTTTACAACTGCACAGCAAAAGGGGAACATCTTGGTCCTCCCTTTTATTCACCCTGTTCTGGGCTGCCTGATTCACACACCCCATACACACACATCATATCTTTTCATGAACAGTCTCAGCTTATTATCCAAGTGGAAACAATGAATAATTTTCAGGTTATTGAGCTGAATCATATCACAGAGGGGTCTAATGAGTGCCAGAGCTTCTGAGAGAAAAAGAGTGGAAGCAGGATCTTCTCATTTCATTAGCAACAAGCCTCCAGATTGTGTCACAGCGTTTCAGGTAACTATAGCCTCAAGATGCAGTTTTATAACTGGCCAAAACTGATCTAAGACAATCCCACTCCCCTTGTTCAAGCCCTCTCTTGGGCTGTTTTGCTTGCCGGAAACATTTTGGTCTTCACGACAGTCACTGAACAGTCAATGATTTTCCTCTGAGTTTTGGTTTAGAAAAAATAGTTTGGGCCGTGTACAAATTCAGGATCGGACTCTGAAAGGGAGCTTATGTGCTGCATGGAAAATTGAAACAGATTCTGTCCCCTTTGCATCTCTGCAACAGCACAAAGATTTCCTAAACCTTACAAGATATTACTGTGATGCAGCCAATCCACATGATATTTTACAGTACAATGCTGCAGCACTGAGATGACTTCATTTTTTTCCTGTATGCTCCAGTGCAGCAGAATTACTTCCAACCCAAGTGCCATTTACTTTGTAAGTAGACAGTGGAATTTTTGATTGATACTTACAAATAAATAGGCTATTGCTTGGATGGTTTCAGTTTAGATCCAAAAACTAAAAGGACAATTTCAGTACTGAGGCAGCAGAAAATTAGGTCTGATCCTGTGAGCAACAGAGCAGTGTGAGAGCCAGTACTGTGTAGTTTTGGATAACTATGTCCAAAATTAACTGTGCGTTTGCTGTGCATATTTCAGCCATAAAGACCAAATACTTGCCCTTAAAGCAAAGCATCGTTTTAATTAGTTCACTCTTTCTCCCTCTCCTCTCATCTCTTTTTTTATGGTATATCTGATCAAACTTCATCTAAATGCTGGTACAATATGTGGTTATATGCAATATACTATAAGCTCTAAATATGATTATATCTCCTACTGATGACAGTCAAATGATGCTTACTTTATAGTCAGACATTCTTTTGCTTTCTCCTTATAATTTCCTCAGCGCTACCCAAAAATGAATGGTAGTTCAGAATATTATCTGCCTTGTCAACTATTATATGTAATTTTTTTATCACATAGTACTGTATTTCTGAAAATCAAAACTAACCGGTGTTTATTATTGTGAAATCGGAATATCCTTTCGAAGAGCTCAACGTTATTCCCTGTATGGCCACAGAACACTAGATGGCACTGTGTGGCTGCGTGCCATACGCAGCGATGACCGTAGCAAAGTCTCGTAACACATGAAAGAGTCCCGTCTTTCAAAAATATTTGTAATATTGCCTTTTTATTATGAAAACAATTAAAACGTGTAAATTCTCGGGTTTTACACTCTAAAAGCATTGCAAACATTCTTTTTCCTTCATTATAATTACATGGGGAACATTGCTTAATGAGTTAGACTGGTGAGTACATTTGCTCATTTTTTGGTCCACTGTGTAAAGCTCTCCAATCGATTAATCTATCAAAAGGGAGAATTTTCTGTTCCTGATATCATCAGCATGCTCCTTACCATAGAATAGGAAGGAAGGAGTGACAGCTAGTGTGTTACCCTCTTCTATCTCCTCAAATAACCTTTACTTGGCTCCATGACATTGACGAGAATGGACATTTTTAAAAATTAAGTCAAAGCAAAAACGTGTTAGGTAGCAACAGCAACCTTATACCCTTATTTTGAGCTAGAGAGTCATCTTGAAGACAACCAGTGAAACAGTTTGTTAGTTTATCAGTATTTGGTTAGTTTGGGGTGACTTGAAAAGAAGAGGTTTCTTAAACACTGATCTTACACAATTAAGAAAAAGATTGAGGGTGTTTTGATAATATAGTTAAATCACATGTGGTGTGGTGTTACTTTTCCATCTCATATCCTAGCTCTGTTTCACTGGTTTGGGTGTCTCCCTCGCTCTGTGTGGGTCACCTGTTATCAAGATAAAACCAATTCCTAGCTAGGAGCTGGGTTCTGTTAATAACTGCCACAGACTTCTTGGTTACTCTGGGTCAGTCACTTTCCCATTTTGTGTTTCTTAATTCCCCTAGGTTTAAAATACAGATAGGTTGGATGGATAGTAAAAGTGAAGTATTATTATATGTATTCCTACTTTAATTTTCATTAGGCCTAATGAAATATAATAATTTTTAAAAGTTATTAAAGTGTTTAATGAGTAGCTGTCATGTAAGTTTGAGGGCTTTTGATTAGGTATTATTTTAAATACTAATATAATTTTGCATTAACTGTGCAATGGCCTTTCAATTTTTCCAAATAGCCTGACTTTTTAAAATGCTGCCTCTTTAACCAGCCAGTCTCACTCTGTCCTGTTTGGCAAAGTTAATTATCTCACCTTACAGAAATGCAGGCAGAGATAATTCTTAGAAGAATGAGATGATGATATGACTTTAATGTGTCTCTGTACAATTTTGCATGCAATGTATTATTGCTGTACAAACAGGAGTGAGATTTCTAATGCTGGGGACCCACCAGGAGTATTACAGATGGACGTTTTATGCCTAAGACACCACAGAATGTTCCATTCCCTCTGCCCGCTGGTGTATTCTCAGCAGCACAGGAAGGCTGTGCGTCTGCCTCTTGGGACAGGGGGATTAAAAGATTGCTTCATGTTCTGTTTCAGTGAAACTGATTGAAGGACTGACCATGGCTTCTAGTTCCTATAGGATCTTAGGACTCAGTGATGGTAGGATGAATGTAGCACTGTCTCATTCTTTCTCTTATTATAGGCAATGCTGCTTTCTAGGCTGAAAAAGAGAGGCATAGCATAGAGCAGCCATTTTATTTCCAGTTTCTTCCCCCTTGTCCTTTCCATCCTATTGAAGCATTCAATGCTGTCTTGTGACAAACACCAGCAGTCATTCAGCAGTCATTTGGAAACATGGCTGTCGGGGTGGGGCAGAATGTGAGGAAGAGGAAGTCTGCATGGGAAGAATAAGATGTTTAAGGCCTTTATTAATGACCCTTCTCCACCCCAGTTTCTTTTTTGCTGTTGGAGCTCTCTGCTCTGTATTCCCCACTGGTGCTTTATTTTGACATTTTTGATCCCTCATGCACTTTCTTTTTTTCACCCATTGTGCCTTTCTCTCCCCTTTTCCTGGCAGAAGAGCATACCCCTGTGGCATTTAGTTTTATTTTGTTGAATGTGATATCTGTCCCCACTGAGAACATTTTTTTTGGGGGTACTCATAACCACTGTGTGTAAGTATAAACTGTTACCTCTGGTAGCTACAATCCTTTATTTCCAAATGAGGAACACGAGCAAGGACAACCCTTGCTCAGTGGAAATGAGATTGGAGACTGCAGTTTATAGACTAATCAACTGTAAAATTAAAACTGAACATTTTGGAGAGCAGTACTAAAGTAAAATAAATATCACTTATCAATCATGAAAGAATTTTCCTGATGTTTGAACTTATTTGTTCTTTCAATAACTCAAAATCAGAATCCAAACTAGCCACAGAGCTGCCTCCATCCTCTTACAAAGCAACCAGTCTCTTAAACCAAGCAAATATATGTTATGAGCAGATGCAAATCTCAAATTGTCCCCAATAGTTTAGAGCCAAGGATCTTTATTGCTTCCCTCCGACAGGGGAGGAGCGTGCATAGCCTTTGCTGGGTCAGAGTGTGATGAGGCCAACCTGCTCTGACGGGCTAGGTCACAGAAGCACTGCTGCTTTCAGCAGCCAGCTGGGTCAGGAGCCCACCCGCTCTGCCAGAACACCACTGCCAGGAGCCCACAAGGCCTGACTGGGCTTCATTATGGTTTGGACTGAAAGGCAACCAGAGACATGGCTATTGCTTGAGAACAACAGCTGTGTTGTGAGATTATCTCAATGACCAGAATGTATCCCATCCTTACAGAATGAATTATTTCCCCCCATTGACACCACCAGAACAGAGGACACTAAACCAAGTGTGCTATGTCTGAGGAGGTGTCCATGCCTGAGGATTCCCAGTGGGTGAGGAAAAAAACCCTTCAAAACACCCTTTCTAAATCAGATTGTTTTAATAGTAGCAGGACTAAATGCTCTCAAGTCTCCTACTTATGCTTTCAATGAGAAAATGGCCAAGCAATAGCTGAAGCCCCTCACAGAAACAGGACATCCTGAGCTGTGGCAGATAGACTTCCTTTACAAAGGTTTAATGAAAGTTTTCAACAATAGTTCTGTGTATGTGCTGGGGCGAGGGGTTAGCATGTGTACACGCTTATGTACACGCAGACAGCGCAATGCTACACAAGCTTTTTGAAATAACATGGAAAATACTATGGGGTGTGTAAGTTTTGTTGGAAGAAATGTATTTTGTAAAAAAGTTAAATATTTATTCTGATATGGCATAAGGCAGGATTAGGTAGAGAGAAAATTTCAGGATGTGGGTGGACACAGTTGAAGGTCTTGTAGTGAGTGTTCAGTAAAATATCCTTGGAACATATAATAAATTAAGAGTAAACTTAAGCAGTGTATCAGTGAACACAGAAATCTTGATGCTAAATATATCTGATGCTAATATTCTGAAGAAGCCAAAGTTCAATAATTAGAAGGAGATAATTATGCTTTCTCTCCTTCCTGGAAGAGATAGATAATATTTTTTGTAATTATTTCCTAAATACATAGCAAAAATAACTAGTGTAAGATGCTAGTAAAAGATGACAAACCTCTGTTGAAGTTTATGATACACAAGAACTACTCCATCTGAAGGCCTGTTCCATGGTAATAATGACAGAGTAAAGAAAAAAAAAAATTAAAATATTTTAAAAGTTTTATCTGCTGTCACATATGAAAAGATCTGGAAATGTCACATTCAATAAAACAAAACAGTTATATTGTAGTTTAGACAAGAATGGTGATAGAGCATGTTATTCAATTATTGATAAAGTTGTCTTTAGCTCACAGCTTTTCACACAAAAACAATGTGTTGCAAAATGCAAGGGGGAAAGATGGTACTGGAATACAGTTCTTCAAAAGTTTTTATATGTGTTCTGTACCTGGGTTCCAGCTCAAGCATCATTAATTACCTGTGCCTGTGCTTCTTTGCCACAGAAGGCTAGAAAGCCAGGCATGAGCTGGATTCCTGGGCCATTTAGTCAGCTATTGCAGCATGAGTATGACTTCTGACACAAAAGAGCATCTGAGTCTCTGGGCTTGTGTCACTAAATGATCAAACTGGTGCTTTCCTCAGCTCTCACTGCTTTTTTTCATCAAACAAATGGTTCAAATCAATGAAAATTGTAAATTATATCAGTATGTCAAGGGCAATACATACCACATTTAAATGCAGGGTAAATGCTTATAAAAAGGAGGACTTCTAGTAATTGTCATAGAAGCTTAAAAGTATTCAGAGATTATTAAAAAAAAAAAAAAAAAAAAGGATTTGTTTTATTCTATCCACCCAGTTCCAGATAATTTGACCTTGCCGTGTTTCACATGAAGTAGTTGCGGATCAAATCATGTATCTTTAGTGGCAACATCCCTGATCAGCACTTCTGGCTGAGTGTGGCAGTTGCTTTTTGACCTGGCTCTGAAGCAGACAAAGTGGTTGGCACCCATATCCTTGTGCGTGTTCTTTTGCTGTAACTCAACTTTGGTTGTAAGGAATTTCATGGTGTTTCATTTCTGGATAAAGTTTTACAGAACTGTTGGAGGTGAACACTAAAGAAATTAAAACCCTTTTAAGATCAGGTCATATAGAAAGGATGTTTAAATATTGAGGCATCAACCCACACATGTACTTTTTACATGTCAGTACTTATTGGAATGAAATTAAACCGAGAATGCCCTGCACAGTCCTGGCATCTTTTCAGTGGTCAGGTAATGAAGCTGAGTAAAGAAATTATATTGAAGAGATCAATATGTGGTGGGTTGTGGGGTGTTTTTTTTCATTTTTGTTAATAAACATTAGGCTGATTTGTGGGTGAGTATCTTCTTCCTTTTAGAATAATTATTTTATCTACCTAGTGATATTTAATAGGATTTTACAAATATATATATATAAACTCTCTCCTGTTTAGGATGTTGGTTTCCAGGAATTACTCTCCTCTCTTCATAGATTAGAAAAAGCATACAACCTTGTTAGAGAGTCCTATGTTAAATGAGAATTCAGGAAGGCAAAGTGTAATTACTCCAACTGGAATTGGGCCAGAACCTACCCCCCTATGATTAGACCTTATTTCTTTACATTAATTAAGATAATTCTGTACCCATACCCACACTGAATCAATATAAAAGCCAAGACTGTGAGTTGAACATATCATCTGAGACACAAGCACCCCTAAATAGCTGCCCTCAGGATTCTGGGAATCAGATTTGCATGTAGAGCAATTGCATGTTTTGGAGGAGATTTTTTTTTTAATGTTGGTGACTGTTAACTAGTTCATTTCTGAAGTGTCAGTTTTCTAGGACAGACAACAGATGGACACTGCTCTGATGTCAATTATCTGGTACAGCTCTGTGGAACTCAAGAGAGTTTAGATTTTCAAGGAATGCTGTGAGATAATAAACTATTCTTATGATATTTTAACAAAATTATATTGTTGTCAAAATCTAGTAACAGCATGAAAATATTTATTAAAAACTACTCTTTGCATTTTTGTCGTATATGGTAAAAAATCTCGTCTTCTAATCCCTTCTGGATGAGTTTAGGTTCCTGCCCATGCTTAGGATACCCTAGTCATAACTGCAGTGGCACCTTCACCCTCTCTTCTATTTTAGTTTTTGTTGTATTCCTAGAAATCTGTGTCAGAATTAGAGGACCATCATGTTGTATGTTGCACAAACATACAGTAAAAAAAGACATGCCCCAAATTTGATACTACTGTAACTGAGAGACTCTTCTGTTGTTCATATTATCACAATATATAGACTTCCCAAGATGCTTTAGACAGGATGACCAAGGCTAAAAGAGAACAGCACTGAAAGGAATGTTTGGTTTACAAATTTTGTGTCATTATTGAGACTGACATTTTTTGACTTTTTGTTTTTCTTCTCTTATACGAAGATGTGAAAAGTCTTTCTTATTTTGTATTTCCAAACTGGAACCTGGTTTTGCTATTCCTGGGAGACAATGGAACATGGGCAGGAAGTGTTTGCTGTTGAGGAGAAATGCTGTGGTGTGCCACATCACCTGGAATCCCTCAGCCCTGAAGGTATAAACCTGCGCAAATTCCACTTATTGTAGGTCAATAAGACCAGCCCCAGGTAGGTTACAATTGCATTTAACACGCAGTGATATAAATTAATAGGGAGATAAAGTAGCAATGCTAGTTCTAGAAAACATGGATATATGTGAATGAGGTTTGTGTAAAGATAGATGGATTTGAATTCTTAAAACCAGAAAATAAAAACTTGAACAAAATGTATATCATACAGAATTATGTTATAATCTTCTACTTATGAGTTAATTTTTGTAGAGATTTGACTGACTTGCACCTCTGCAAAACAAGGGTTTTTTACCATAAACTTAAATTTCCAAGTGTCTGAGAAGATTCATAAAGATTCTGATACAACAACAAAGGAAAAACTTAATTGGAAAAATAAATGGCAGTCAGATACATTTTACTGGGATAGATTCTTAAATGTTCCATGCTATGTCCAACAGCAATAGAACTTAAACTGGAAACATGAGGAAGATGTTGTTTTTATACCTTGGGCCTGAAATCTCTTTATTGTTGAACTTTTTAGAGCTGTTATAGATTTAAACAGGAAAATTATGTCCAGGACATTTTTATTGTTGTGTCCGTAGAGCCCTTAGGAAGAGAAAAGCACCCTGTCAATTAATTTGCTGCATTTTAATGCTGTATCTCTTAATTCCACTCTTAAGCAGTGGAATGCTTAATGTCTTCTGATGGGTAATTAGGCCTGATATGTTACCTTGAATGTCTCTGTAGATATACATAGGAGCTAGTTAAGAGGAAGAGGGCTGAATGCTGGGCCCAAATCCGGAGAAGTTTCTTTGGTTTGGCAAGATGTTGGAATCTGCATGGTGACTGCCACCTGGAAGGTGGTCGAGCTCTTGGAGGGTCAGGCTGCACATGGGGCTGAAGAGGAAGAGAGGATGAGTGTGAGAAGACAGTGGAAGAATGTGTAAGGATGTGTTTTGCTCCCACACCAGAAGGAGGAGACTTATAGTGAACAAAAGGACTGTATGGCCCCGTATCATGAGCTTCTTGTTATATAACAAAGCTTTGATTTAGAGGTTTACATTTACATCTCTATTCAAATCTGATTTCAGTCCTGAGCCTGAAGCCTAGAACACAAGTTCTTATCTTGCTTCCTGTTTTTTCTAGAGTTGTGCTGTTTGTGAGCCAGAATAGAACCATCATCCACTTGTTTCCAGTTAGGACTTTCAGTGAAATGACTGGTTTCTTACAACTGCCCAGCAGACCCAGTTGAGAGACATATTGGAAGAATAGCAACTGGTATCTCTGAGAAACTAGGTGCCTCATTTTCAGGGGTGAAATGTGGTTTCAGGTCTCCTAGAAATTTAATCACAGTCTATAAAGACAGTTTCTTAACTAAATTTGTGATTCAGGATTATATGGATGCAGCCATATGTTGTCACATCTTTCATTTTTTAGGGTGATATAGGAGATTGATGTGTAATGTTATATTATGACCCGAGAGTCTGATGCCAGTCTTCTCCTTCCCTGAAAACAAAAGCTTGAGCAAGTCATTCTTCAGTTTAAAATTCGATGCAACTCTTAAATCAGTTTACTTCAGAAGTTTGATAAATTCTTCTTCACACAGATCAAATTCAAAATAAGGCTTTTCTAGACTGCATTTTCCATTGCCCAAAATATTGGTTTTTATTTGTTTATTGACTATAAATAACAAAAGTTATAAATGCATTAAGTGCTCTGTTAGCATTCGAGCATCTACTACCATCACTGAAACAAGTAAAAATGCCTACTGTGGTTTAATGACCATATTGGCTAACAGGTAGGAAATTCAGTTTATAACACCTTGTTCAAGACATGTTCCACTCAAGTTGAGAACAGCATTGGGCATCTTCTTGATGTTTTATTTCCCTTGTAGATAGCAACACTGAGTAGAAACAAAACAGCTCAGAATGTAGAAGATAAAAATGGATCATCTGAGAGTGACCTAAAATACAGGATGGTTTATTGTTGTGGGTTAGTTATTTTAATGTTGGACTAGTCCTCAGAGAATAGGTGGAACCTTCTCTCCAGCCAGAAGAACCCAAAAGGGTATGAGCTCACAACAGGAACATGCGGGATTTATTCTATTTTGCTCAAATCTGAGACTTTAAGCCACCCAGGACTGATAAATAAAACTGACCTGTTGAAATGACTGTAATACTTTGTGTAACTGAAAACTCTGTGCTAATTTTGTAATGTATGTGAAGATATCGTACAGAAGAATGAGTATCTTGGGTTCCCACCACTGGTGGCTACATTTTATGAGGAGGATGTACTCGTGTGAAAATAGTAAAGGAGGTACAAGGGTTTTTGTGGTTTTGTTTGGTTTGGGTTTTTTTGTTGTTTTTTTTTTAATTTTCCCCTTCGTTTTTCATCTTGGAAGGAAGCAAGGAAATGGGGTGTTGGCTTCCAGTGAAAATAGATGTCTGCTTCCTGATTCCACCTGTGTAACAACAGCACCAGTCAGTGGCTGCACTGCTTGTACTTTTTATTGCCTCCCTGCTAGCTGCTGGAAAGGTGTATGTTGGCTGCCTTTGTATTTGTACTTTTATTGCCCAGCCTGCTTTTGATCATATTGTTTCACCTGTATTAGATCCTGACTTTGCTGTTGCTTATATACAAAAGTTGCTCTAATAACATCTTACCTTTTGTGTTAATTAGCTCACACTACAGAGGGGTTGTCAAGATATGGGTACAAGCTGCTCTCAGAGGAAAGAAAGCCTCATGGCTGAAGTTAACCCCACAGGACTTTCTCAAAGCCACACAGGAAATCTGTGACAGATCCCAGAATAAATCCCAGATTTCCTGTCTCCTCCACTTGTGCTGTAACTACAAGGCCCATAATTTCTTAGCTGAAGAAAGTGTTGTCCAATAGTATCTCTCTTTTTCTCATATACTGTTGCTTCTTTTTACTACACTAGTTGCTGCCATATGTTAGGCTGTGGTAGTTCATCCCTGTGACTCTTTCTTTGTTGTATTTTGTGGGATATGTGTGCATATTGTACAGTGAACAGTATCAATGATGAGTTCCAGTACTGTTCAGCATAAAAAAAGTTATTACTAGTTAACCATGGGATATTTGCAGGTACAGATAATTTATTGTCTGATTCCCTCCTCAAAATAAACCACTCATACTTCTAATCCAAATAGCATTCAGAGAAACACTTTTAGTTTTTATAAAATGATAGCTGCCTGTGCTAAAATAATACATTTTGATAGAGTTAAATTATTTGAATAATTTTCATTTTTGCTTATGCCACTTTGTACTTTGTAAAATTGACAGATTCTGTCATTCTAAAGCATGTCCTCTTTAACGAATTATAAATTAATAGATGCAGTATTAGCAAGGGAAAGTAGTTCATTGTGGATCTATAATTGAATGAGAAACTCTTAAGATTTTATGACTTTTACTATGGCTTGATAAATAGAGATTAGAGGAATTTGGTGTGCTCATTAGGTATCTTACATGTTCATGTATTCAGATGTATTGCTGAATGTCTAATCTTTTTTTAAATACTTTGCCGCTAGGTTAAACTTCAATAGTTTTCATTCTGTGCTGCTCAATTTGCCCTCATATGGTTCTTCTTTAGATAACATTACTTGTACAAATTCCAACTGAAGCAGAATCAGTAATATTCAGCCAGTCTTGACAGCATTTCTAATGCAGTGCAGCTATGGAATTTCATTCTGTTTTCTTGTTTTCTAAATTACATCTAAATAACTGAATAGAAACATGGGAACAAATAGCTTTGCTAAACACCCTCTTCTTAATGTGAAGGATGACATTCAGAGCACTTATTAAATGTGCAATTGTTTGGGTGCAAAACCTTTGTAGACTTCAGTGGGAAATTCCACAAGTAGTAAGCTGAAGGTTCTGGCTTTACAGATGTTTAAAAGCAAAAAGTAACTTACAGAATATTTTTAAGTATAAGTACTATCTCTTTCATTCTAAAAAAAAAAAAAAACAAAACAAAAAAAAAAACAACATTCATCCCATGTCACAAGTTGCATATGTCTTTAGAAGTAGAGTAAGGATTTAAAATTCTTTCTCTGCCCAGTGATGTCAAGGTCAGTTTTTACTGAATTTGGTGAGAAAAAGACTGTGTCCTAGAGACTCCATCTTAGTAAGGTCCCTGGGTATGCAGCAAACTTGCAGCATATGTGTAGTCCACTTGAAGTAATGATACTGCACCGAAGAGAAAAGTTGCATGTATGTCCAGGTGCCAAACAACAGGTACTTAACACAAAACAGGCTGTAAAAACATTCAGAGGAAAAAAAAAAATGGACACTGTTGAGGTTAGGATAAATGGAAACATGAAACAGCTGTATCTTCTAAAACCAGTTTATTTTTAACAAAATACCTTTTTGCCCTATTCATAGGATTTTAAGTAATTTTGTACTGGCAAGCCTAGTGATATGATATTAGCACGTAAAATTTAGAATGCACAGGTGAGAACAATATCACCCAGTTGCTGGATTCAACAGATGAGTGAGATGTAGAAGACTCGCTTTTTCAGTCAAGTTGTGATAAAGTCAGCAAAACTGGCTCCTAAACAAAGATTTCACTGGCATGCTACATAGGCTAAAAGTGACACAAAATAGTAGTTAGAATATGATTTTCAAAGAGGCCAGAGAATATCTGAGAATGATCTGCAGTTTGGCAATTGATTCCTATCAACATCTTTGAATATCCAACACTTTTAAGTCTAGCCTACTAAGTCATTCATTAAACTCACTTAAGAGTAAAAATGATCAAAGATTGTGAATATATTCAGCAGAAAATCTGAATTTAGAAGTTTTTGTATGTTGCTATAAAAATCTGCAGGCAGGTTTATTTTGAGATTACTGTAAATGGAGAAGCAGAAGAGTGCAGTTAGCCAGGGCTTTGCAGATCGCACAAACTATGCCATGGTAATTAGAATCCAGAAGCTGTACAGCTGTACTTGAAAAACTTACAGAGATATCTATCAGACTGCTTAAACTGGAGTTGATTTTGTACAGAACAAGTCTCACCACTCTTTCTGGAATTGTCAACCCTGTGGAGTGAAATGAAAAAACACTTTGGTGGTTTTGCAGGAGTCCTAAGGGACCATCAGTTTGTTATGTCCACTCATGATGGAGTTGAGTTGGCTTGTGGTGCCACAGAAACCTGAGCAGCCTTCTGAGGAGGGGGCTCTAAAAGGATTCAGCACTGCCAACTCAGCGATACTAAACCGAGCACATGATAAACGGTGCCAAGACTGACTCGGTGCTCTGCAAGGAGCTGCAAAAAACATAACCTAACCAGTGCTAAGCCAGAGAGACACCCAAAGAGAGCTGAGTGGGCCTGTGTGCACTCTCTCCAGTATTCTGGGTCCCAGAAGGCTTGTCCATGAGGCAGATATGGTTCCATAAGAGGGCTGATGCTCTGCCACATCCCCTGGATCCTTTTATAACCAGGAACAATTAGCACTGCTGTGCAGAGACTCTTTCCTCTGCAGGAGTCATTTCAAACCCAGAGGGATGAGTTACCTCTAACTCACCATTGGCTCTGTTGGATCTAGACTGGCTCCACATAGCTGTTTCTGCACCACACAGTCTGGTATCCATTTTATCCATATTTTTTCCATGACCTTTACTGTCCCAGTTCCAATTTCAGTGGATAATGGAGAGTCAGCTGTATTACACTCATTTTAATGTAAGACTGGTACTCTTTGTGGTGAGTAGAGTTACTCTTTAGGATGAATGCCACCACTGGTGGCAACATGTGTACTGATCTGAACATAATGTCTTGCAAAATAAAACAGAAGATATCAAATTAAAGAAAACAGTGCTCACTTGAGCCCATTACAAAGGCAGAAGGATAATGAAGATTTGGAGGATGATGGTGTTCATTTTTCCCCCACACAGAGCTTTGATGAACACGAAAGTGAAATGGCACAGATCCAGATATAGAACGCCAGCTTAAATTAAAGTGGAAGGCTTTTAAGCCAGGTCATTATTGCATTATTAGACTGTAACAAAGCATTAAGAGAGTTATCACACAAAAGATAAAACTTTAGCCTGAATATGCTTTTGAGGGAGGACATACTGTAGTTCTTAATTTTTCATTTTATGAAAATTTGTTGATATCCTACTTGTCATCTCCTGACCAGTGCTTTATATTGATCTCAGTATTTGCTATTCATGGTAGATAAAGGAGACTAGTAGCTCACAGCAGATTCCAAATAAGGTGTGTGTGAACTGGCACCCAGCCTTTGAAACATTTTTCCACAGCTGCTTTGTTTCTGAGCTGGCTAGAATACATGATCTACCAGTCTAAAGCCTAATGTTCATGGAACTAACCATGTTAGCCTTTCAGTCACTCTAGGGTAGTCAGTCCTGAATGAAGGCACGGTTTAGAACTGCTGAGTAGATGTTTCTGCATGCTGAGGAGCTTACAACGTCAATCTTCAAGGTAGATGCAGCTGGGAGAGGGATATGATAATATGCTGTCTGGTAACTCGTTAAGAAACGATGTACTTTCTACTCTAAGAGGAAAAGATGCTTCCCTTAACACTTCTATTTACTTCCCTTCATCTCTGAGCTGATTTCTAACCACATTTCCTATAGTAGCCCAGAAAAGGATAGAGTAGTCCCAACAGCAAGGTCTGCATGTGTGGGAGGAGCTCATCTAGTGTAGATACTAGATGATGTTCCCTGGTACATGGGACAAATCAGTACTTGGGCTGTAAGCAAGACAGTCTTGCCAATAGCAGGCCTTGAAAGTGACTGCAGGCATTTGTCTCCCAGCTGCTCATGCCCATGGCCTCAGAGAGCTGGGACAGACAAGCTAGCAGAGCTCTGTGCTGACACGGAGCTCCTGAAACTCTATCCACAACAAAATTTTCATTCACTTTTCTAAATCAAGTAATTACATTCACAGGAATGGAACAGTCTGCTAAATGACTATATTAATAGGATATTGTAATGAATTAACAAGTAAGATGAACAGGAACAGACTAAAGCTTAACTAATTATACATGAATAGACATGACATACACTTTTTGGTCTCATAGCACTTAGTGTTTAGCTTAGACTTTGAATATGGAAATGTATTTACAAGCTGCTACTCTCCAAATGAATGAAGACATGGCTCTTTCAAGGTTGGAGATTTAGATTATACCAACACATTTTTCTGGCCCATAATAGTCAATTCAGGCATCCTTTACTTTGATCCTTACTTGTAACACACAAAACACTATCATTTCTCATGCTGCAGTGGTACATTAGCCAACAAAGTAGTGCCAGCTTCTGCTTAAACCCAGTAATGTATTAAGGAATAACAGGGGATAACAGGCTGGTCACAGGTCATCTTAAAGGGATAAATAAGTTTCAGAGACACAGGATTTTCACTGACAACTTAGAGCTGAACTGCTCTGTGTTCAATAGTTATCTCTAGCCTCCTTTTTATCGTAGTAGTTTAAAAATACTTACATGTCTTTGTAGCTGTGCAATTGTTCTTATGATTGCGATACTTTATAAATCCAAAGTGATATGATTAGCAATTTATCTCATTATTTTGATTGCAATTAAGACAGGTTAAGAAGAAAATAGATCAACTTCAGTTAGAATGTAACATCTCTCATATAAAGTACACCTTATTTAATCTAGTTGTTTATAATGGCTCTGTCTGATTAATGAAACTGCATGCAATAGTGGTGTTACCATAAACCATTAGGACTTTTTATGCTGCTGTTTTTAGTAAGTCTGATTTCTTTGTGAAGAACAGCTGTTAATGTACTTGGACTATCTGAGATCAAAGACATAATGAATGAACCTCATAGATCTCCAGTCAGAAAGCTGTTCAGTTCTGAGTCTGTACTGATTGTGGAATTAGAAATATCCCTAATAACAGCTGGATGCATCTGGAGAGTTACAGAGCCACACTTTCCTTCTTCATCTCATTACAGTTGATGTTTTCTATCTTTGCATTTTCTTTCCAAATTGATCTGAGCTGCAAATAATTTTAAAATTTCAATTCAGTTTCCCAAATGAAACCTGAAATGCCTGTCAGGATTAAAGATAGAAATATAACCATCATGTACGCATATGCACTTTGTGAAGTAAAGGAAAACTCAAATATTATTTGCTTTTTATAGGGATATAGGGGCATATGCATAAATCATTAATAATGCATATCATAAATTAGTATCAATTAAAACAATAAAATTTTAATCAGCAATGTTTAACACAGGCACAGGAGATCAATTTTACATGTGTGGTGAAGGATGGATACCTTAAATGGGTAGTGTAATAGTTGCCACCAGAAGTACTGCACCACCTAGTCAAGCACATAAAATTACAACCATTCTCAATTTACAGGCTAAAGAGGCTCTTTTTCTCCTAATATCCCTTTGTCCTTCTTAGGCATCCAAATGATTGACTGTACATTTCAGAGATGAAGACAGACCCTTGTTTTAATACCTTCCTGATTTGCAAAGCCAGTTCTGCTAGGCAAGATGGAGCTGGATTGCAGTAAATGTGAATCCATTCATAAATTGTAGCAAGTGATCACCTGAGGAGCTATATAACCAAATTTATATAAGCTTTACAAATAAAGCGGGTTGCTGGAGAGTCACCTTTAATTAGACCATTCCCCTTTGCTGTCAGAGCATACTTTTCCTATATGCAGAACTCTTTGGGAAGAACACCAGTTTACTCAGGAAGGATTCTGTCTTCTGCAGGTGGATGCAATCTCTGAGCTGATGAATATGGTGTATTTGGTGGCAGGAAGGGAAGCAGGATTTGAGGCAGTACAGTGTTTTATCAAAAACCTTGATAGTCTACCTGTGGCTTGAGCTTATCAGTTTGTGAATTTGTTCTTATGCCAGCACTTGCAGTTTAAGATTCCTCAAGTCTTTAACAGCACAAACTGTATGGAATCGCAGAGTTATTTTCCCCAAAATTAAAACATGCAGTTCTGCGGTATCTGTAAAGCAATCATCCGAAGCTGTCAGGTAAGATTTCTTTTCCTCAAATGAATATGTTTTAGTAAATTAAATACTAACATGCAGTAAAGTCCTTTAATTGCTGATTATTTTGTCTACTAATTATTTTCAAATGTGAATTTTTAACCATAGCACTTACATGATTTTATAGGACTTTATCATTAAAACACATGTATTCAGTGCTTTAATGTAGGCTAATAATCATTAGTGCAGTGTTCTTTGGAAAGGAAAATAACTCACTCTTGTTCTAGAATAATCTGTTGTTGTGCCACTTTGTGAAAATTCTTTAATTAAATTATTTTCCCAGAAGGTGAGCAAAGATAAATGTAAAAACTAACAGCAAGTAATCAAGAACTGTTTTGATTACAAGCTGTATCCCAAAATACTTTAGACAGACAACAGAAGACTGCTTTGCTTGCTAAACTTTTTGGCTGGCCTAAACTCTTTTTAATCTTCAGACACATAGAAGCACTATCCCTTACATACATATGAAAGAGGCAGGGAAAAAAAAAAAAATTTTTTTTTTCTTTCAATTTGTGGCTTTGAGAGAAATGCTGTGTTGCTTGACTAAATGCTTTGGAATCACGAAAAGCATTTCTAGTTTCATTCCAGTGGATGTTTTCTTTTGACAAAGTTTGTTGCTTCTAGCAGACTGAGCCCCTCTTAAAAATGTTCCTGAAGCTTCCTTGATCTATTATAGAACTGAGTTCAGAATTTTTGGAAACTTAGAAATCAGTGTTCCCAAGGAATACCCATGGTATCAGCATGAGTAACTTCCAAAAGACTATCTCTTAACTGGAAGGATCAACCCTTAATCCTCATTTTGCCCCTCTTTGTCTTGTCATTGGTATCTCCTCAGTGTGAAGGAGAAACTAGAGCAGAAGCAAGGCAACTCAAAGCTACTGAAAAGTTATTTTTGAAGACATTCTTTCCCCTGAAGCCACCACTCTCCTTTACTAGAGAAAAGGCTGCTTTATACAGCATCCCCTTTCTCTAAGCTTCTTAAAATGATAAGGAAAAGAGCAGGGCATATCTGCTGAGTCAGCTGCTGCTTTATTATAAAACCAACTGGAAGGGGAAAAAAAAGTAAAAATACCCTGGCGTAGAGAGTTCACTGCAGAGTCAGTTCAATAAAACTTGTGCTTCCCTGTTCTGGCAAAGCTTCTGGACTTTTCAAAGGGCTTGATAAACAGCAATAGCCTTGTCTCCCACACATTAAAGCTTCATCGACAACATTATAAGAAAAGAAGAAAAAAACCTGGCAGAACAGTAAAGCAAAGGGTAAGGTGTTCCTTAGATGGGTCAAGGTGCTCCGAGTTCCTCTTGCTTCACTGAAATAACAGCCTTTTTTCTGGCAGCAGAACATCTGTAACCTCTGTCTGTGTCGAAGCAGCACATCTGTTCACAGTTATGGGTCAGTACCCATACAGGAAGCATAGTTGTACTGCACTCAGAGATGCTGGATCATAGCTCAGAAAAAGCATTTTTAAAACTTTAATTAGTGAAGGGACAGGAGAGTAAAATGAATGCAAATCAGATCCATAAAAGTTAAAAAACTCAACTGCTTTCAACCAGATGAACATCTAGCTAGAGCTATAGCTGACAATAGTAGGTTCTCATTCAAAGTTGTATTTAAAAAAAAAAATAATGTTTTGGTTAAAAGCCCTGATTCTAAAAAATACTGAGGAATAAAGTTTGTATCAATAATGCAGCAAAGCACATGATGAGCCTGGTGGGCTATCTGCTCATACAGAGTTCATAGCATGTTTTCTGATATCATTTTGGTCCTGTCAACTCACAGCTGTCAATATTACCCCTCCGTCAGGTAGCTTCTTGGAAATACTTCTAACTTTAGAAGGAATATTGAAGCATACAACACACGGTTTGCAGTAACATTAAAATCAGTTTGCTGATGCTAGTGTTGCCCTATAAGGAACACATTTATTGCTTTTGGTTCTCTTGTGAAAAAATATTTTGAGAGGATAAGGGGTATATTTTCAATCTTCAAATCTGTAGGCCTATGTAGCTGCAGCTGCCTAATTATAATATCTACTTTGAATCAAGGTATTCTAAGTCTGCTTGAATTGAAAAATATAAAGATTTCAGAAGAATAGTAGCATCAAAACCTTTTGTCCTGTGGCAGGAAAGACACATTAGAAGACAGTTTAGAAAGCTAAAACTTAAAAACATTTTGTATTTGTTCAAAAATACTAATGGACTTGGCTTGAAACTTACAGATATTAACATAGACTGAGCTGATGTTTTCCCTTGGATTAGTTCTGCTTCTTGATAACCTTAACTATAAGACTAACCTTCTTCTCCACCTTAAACCCATTTAACGTAGTGCAGTTTTATTGCTGTAAATTAGAATCAGCTGATAACATTGACATTTGACTATAAGATGCCCCACTACCCAGCTGTTGGAAGTATGGTGTTAATCTTTCATTAAAAAGGAAATTACACTTCCATTTTCCCATTTCCTCAAAGCATAGGCACTTCAGCACTTAAGTGTTCTAGTAGTGTCTTTTTTATGAACTCTAAATTCCATCTCACAGCCCTTGAAGAAAGGTCACTGCTATAGAAGACAGCTTCTAACACGCCAGAAGTTGTAATTACTGAAACAAATTCATCTAATGACTGATCTTTCATTCTTAATTGATAATGGTAACTTGTAACAATATTCATCATGACATTGCATGCATTTATGTGGGCAAGAAGTGCTGTGTAACTTTAAGAAATAATATATAAGCTATGACTAGGACATAAAAATGTCTAAGTTATTTACATAAAGACACTTGGGAGGTTTATAGTACTCATTTCTGGCTTAACTCTTCTAATTGCAGTTAATAAAATCCATGCCTTTCCCAAAGTTCAGAGGGCAGTGATGTTCTTCCTGAGTAAGTTGTAGCTGAACCTCTAGCTTCTGAGCATTAGGTAATATACTATCCTACAATGAAAATTTTTTTCTTTCTCTGTTGTAGGAATTTTGTCTGGCATGTCTATCCGCTTGTCAACCACATACTAGACCCTAGAGGGTCCCTGCACTGCATTAGACAAACTCCTGCTCTGATGCAGCAGAATTTGGGGATTCCCTTATCATTTAAGCAGTTACTGCAAAGGTACATAACTGTGAGGCAGTGTGCTCAGTCATCGGGAGATAACTTGATGCTGGTCTTATTGTCAGAGAGACTGATGCTTCTATTTACTAACCTGTCATTAATAAACCATCTAAACATTGACCCTTATGCATTCAAAGACAAGTCAATATTCTAATGAGTCTTCTAGATTTTCTGATAAATATTTATATAGGATATGTGATGCCTTCTCCTCCAGTGGGGATAAATTCCACAAAAACCTGAACTCAAGCCCAATATTTATGCAGTTACACAAGGAGAAATTCTTCATGTATTATTGAACTGTACAGCTCAGTCCTTAAAATGCATTTTTTTCCTGTGTAAAGTCTTAGATACATACAAAGTACATAAAAAGAAAACTAACATTATCTATCACAATGAGACACGGTAAAAAAACTAGAAAAAAACATTTGTAAATATGTAAGTATTTGTACTTGTATTAATAAATACTAGCAGTATATTAATCACAGTAACTGAATAAAAACAGTTTTTCAGTTGATAGTAAAGCTCTAAATGCAAGACAGTAGGATGAGAGGGAACAGCTTTCAGTGTGGATTCTCTGCTTTGCATGTATTTTGGTTTTCTGAGCTTGATAAATAAAATCTTCAGAATAATTTGTCACTCAGAACTGACTTCAGACATCAGTTTCCAAAGACCTTAGTGTGCAAGCCAGCTGATCCTATGTATGGATCGCTAGCTTGCACTGAAATGCATGCTCTTGTATCTCTACTATTTGATGATTAGTATTTTTTAATGTCTCGCCTGCAGTGCAGGCATATTTGAGCATGCTTCGTTTTGCATGCATTGCTGCAGTCATGAGGCATTCAGCAGTTAAAGCTGACCAAGTACTTAGGTTGTGGGAAGAATTAGGTTGAAACAGTCTGTTTTTCTACAACTTTCCACAAGCAAGCTAAGATACAGGGAGACTTTTTAAAAGTGGACACAACTATATTTTTATACATCCCGATTTTTTTTTTGAGGGTAATTACCTTAGGGCTATATCAAATACCACAGAAATAGAGGCTATACAAAAAAAAAATATGTTCTTGCTAGGCATAGTCTAGAGAAAATAACAGTGATAACTTTGGGGTTTAGATGATGATGAGAAACACAAGCATAGCAAATGTTATTGTGATAGTTCTTAAGACACCAAGGTCAGAAAGCTACAAAAGAGGAAAAAAGTGCGTAGTTATAGAAGAGAATTCTAATTTTTGCTGTCCACAAGCTGGGGGGCTATCTTCACTGTATTTAGTTTTACTTAGTTTAGCAATTGGTAAATGGGATTAAACAAGGAAGATCTTATGCTGTGATTAGATTAAATAACTAACTTCCACATTTTTAGACTGGATACAATTTAAGTAGTCTATCCTGTGTCCCGAGTGGACTTTTAAAGATAATCTGCAACAGGCTTCACAAGCTTGGTACTAGAAAAAGGTAGAGTAGTTACTGTCAAAGTGAAAGAGAAGAGTAGAGAAACACATGTTC